>NC_086454.1:197068765-197263765 GCF_028390025.1 Pseudophryne corroboree
TATTTATTACCAGTTATTTATATAGCGCACACATATTCCGCAGCGCATTACAGAGAATACTTGTCCATTCACATCAGTCCCTGCACCAGTGGAACTTACAATCTATATTCCCTACCACATGTACACACACACACATTCACACTAAGGTTAATTTTGTTGGGATCCAATTAACCTACCAGTATATTTTTGCATTGTGGGAGGAAACCGGAGTACCCGGAGGAAACCCATGCAAGTATGGGGAGAATATACAAACTCCACACAGTTAGAGCCATGGTGGGAATCTAACCCATGACCTCAGTATTGTGAGGTAGTAATACTAACCATTACACCATCCGTACTGCCCCGAATAGCATTAATATTTTTCCATTTGCTATTGTGTGGTGCTCCGCAGATAGGCATGTGATGCTGACTGAACCCTCCCACCCTGTGAGCTGCAATGGCAATAGGTTTGCCCCTAAAAACCATGCTTCTGAAATGTACCTTGAGTTTCTTTGTAGGAACATGTTCCACATTTTAGATAGAAGTGAGTGTACAGCCCCTTAAGTTACACACTAGTGACCTGATTTAGGGTTAGAGATTTTTCCAGCTGCCATGCTCTTTACCACACACTCCATGCACAGAAAGTTTAGAGTTAAATTAAATTGCACATGCACCACGTACACCTGGAGAGGTGGATTAGTGGCTTTTATGTGCAAGTTTAATACAGTAGGCAGTAGACATACATTTTGGACACCATTCCTCTCCTGGAATTTCTGCCTAATTAGACTAGCCACATCTTCATAGATGTTGTCTGTAGCTAAGGCAGAGTCAAATTAAAGGGGAAAAGGCCACAAGCTGCACGTGCCCCAGGCAACCATTATTTGGAGCTTGAGTGTCCTCTATATGGGGGAGACGAGAGGGAGGGGGTAGAGTTAGGGCTTGGCTACATGACACTGTAGTCCTGCAGCCATTATAGAACAGATGAGGAGGTAGAGTTGCTACTGGCCAAGCATTGAGCTAGTAAGCCAATTCCATCATAGCTAAATAAAAGGGGATGGAGCAACCTTGATTGCAGAGAGAACACTCCTCCTTACTACTCCTCCTTACTTGGCCAGTAGCAGTCTCTATGATAAATGAAGATGAACAGGTCCTTCCCTAAGGTATTAAATGACAAACTCACCCTTATCAAGGAGGAGTTCCTCACAGCCCCACTTGCTTCCTCTGTGGCTACCGAAGAGCCCTGCTTTCCTACCAAAGCAAACCATTCCAGCTGATAGTGTACTGTCAAAATAGGAGAGTGGGAAAAAACAGGCAACACTGCCCCTATCCAGAAGGATGGACCCTTCCTTCTGCATGAACAACTGAGACTCCCCTTGTGACTGAAAACTTAAAAAGTCTGAGGTACAGTAAGTGCCACCAGAAACATACATGCCTTTACATGGGATTGCAGATTGATCCATCGATATCTACCCAACTAGTCTATCTTGAACCAATGTATTTTACAATACACACTATTATCCCATACAAATACACTTTTAAATAGAAGACGTGTGGACTCACTTTTCTTGTTCCTAGCAGCCATCTCCACTCTCCAGAAGGCCTTGATAAAGGCCATGATGAATGACAGGCAAAATAGAGCAAATTCACCCAAAGGCTACTAATCCTATTGATAAGCACAACAGTTTAAATCAAAAGACCTGTGTCTTTAAAGCCCTCTAACAGTCTCAAGTCTAACCTTACAAGTCTTTAGAAATCATAAAAGACTTGCCAGAGTCCTTTATCACATGTTCATTGTATAGAAAAACTATATGCTAGCCAGCACTGTTGAAATGAATGAAATTAAATAAATACCTTGGAGCAGTGGTTCCCAAACTTTTTTGAATCACGACACCCTAGAGCATCAGAATTTCTGTCACAGCACGCCAAGGTCACAAGTTCCTTATTGAGTAAGTAAATTGTGTTTATATGTCATCCTTAGGTTCAATTGTGTGGTGAGGGACAGGGTTTGCTTCTGTTTGTCTACATATTTTATGATTGGCATCCACCAGCACTGGTTTTGCCTATTACATTGACCATAAATAATTTCAATTGGCCCTGGACCACCAACCCAGGGCACCCCTGCAAGGGACCTGAGGCACACCAGGAGGCCACGGCACACAGTTTGAGAACTACTGCCTTGGAGCAACCTAGCCTATAGCACTAAGGAGCGCCATTGGCACCACATCCATCGATGGTTGCCATTGATGGATGTTTTAGTTGGAACCATCAATGGTTAGAAACTATGCTAATCTATAACATCGATGGTTACTGCTGTCGAATAGCCACGCATGTGCAGAAGGGGTGTGGTATGGAAGGTAGATAGTAACTAGGTCGACAGTGTCTAGGTCGACCACTATTGACCGACAGTAACTAGGTCGACAGGGTGTCTAGGTTGACAGGGTCTTTAGGTCGACATGGTCTAGGTCGACAGGTCAAAAGGTTGACATGGTTTTTTATGGGGGTTTTGGTGTCGTTTCCTACGTAGAGTGACCGGGAACCCCAATTAGTGCACCATGACACCTCGCATGGCTCGCTTCGCTTGCCATGCTTCGGTCAAGGTGCCTCGCTCCGCTACCACTGCGCTTGGCACAGGTTACCGTGCCCAATTGTAGTCCACGTGGCTCATTAAGTAAGAAAAGGTTCAAAAAAAGAAAAAAATCATGAAAAGTCATGTCTACCTTTTGAACTGTCGACCTAGAACATGTCGACCTAGAGACCCTAACAACACAGAAACCCTGTTACTGTCGACCAATAGTGGTCGACCTAGATAGTGTCGACCTAGAGACCGGATTAAGCGCAGAAGAAAGTTTTGCTGGTGAAAGTAAGCCAGCAAAAGTTTCCTCTGCACATGTGTGGCACAAAGTACAAGGGAGGAAGGATCATATCATCAATGATCCCGCCCCACTCCCAGCAATAACAAGCGGTGCCTCGCTGCTGATAGTGCTGCTATATATACTCGTGCACAACTCCTGTCAGCCTGTCCTGCACTCAGCAGCAGCACATTCATTCACAGAACGTACGCCAACGGCGGCTGCCATCACCAGCAGGAGCAGCAATGGAATAATGATTGCGGGTCCCATGCAGTCTCCAGGTGGCCGCAGCCTGGAGCATGTAAGAAGACAGCAGCTCATGGTCCCCCGTAGGAGACAGGCTGCTCTCTTGTGCGGCCACGATGAGCCGTGGAGTGGGCAGAGAGGAGGCAGAGTCTTTGACTCCTCCCTGAAAGGCTGACAGCACACGCCGACATAGGCAGGGCAAGGAACAAGTAGCCACCTTCCCTGTCTATGAAGATGCAAAGTGGGCGGGGAGTAGTGGGGCTGTTGGGTGAGATGAGCAGCCAATGTCTGCTGTAGCTGCGGCTGGCCTGTGACTCTCACTGAAGAAGAGGCAGTGGTGGGCGGCGGCAGCAGCAGTGACTATTTGTGTTGTTGTTAAACACTAAAAAAATTACCATCGGCTCCTTACCCACCATCGATGGTGGAAAACCTTCTGGTTCTCCGACAACGGCCATAAACCATCGATGATTTCAAATAATCGATGGTAGATGGCTATCCCTATATAGCACTCTAACACATACTCCTAAGTGTTCTGATGCACCCTATTTTTGCCATCAATCTCAAGGAACATCTGCCAATCATGTTAAACTGTGGGGTAGGACCTAAGTATAGGTGATGCCAAACCCTTTTAATCCAGTCTTTCTATGCCCGTCCAATAATTTTCCAGGGATTAGAGGACATGATGTGCCATATATATTGGCACCCAGTACACAACTCCAAACCTATCCTATGTACAATGTTTCATGTCACTCATTCTTTATGCCAGGAATATACTGTGACCAGAACTCAATATTCTCAAGCAGGCATCTAAAAAAGAGCCTAAGTGCCATGGGGGAAGTATGCTTACTGATAGCCTGCAACCCCCCCCCCTTCCCAAAATTGCTGCACAGAAAAACAGTGCTTCTGTTGTGTAGATTGGCTGCCCAAGGTCAGCCACAACTGCTTTCATAAACAGCAGGTTAGTGAGCAACCCTTTACACCTAAGTCTAGGGTGCTGTTCAATAATTCCTGTCCATCACCAGGCTGGTTACCTTCTTATTTGGCCAGCTTCTTATTCACTTCTTATTCATGTTCCAGCTCCTTATTCACTTCTTATTCGAGCTCCAGCTTCTTATTCAGATCATTCAGTTTTGCAAGGGTTATTGAGTCTTGGGCAACAAATTTTACACTTGAAATCAACATAGGGTGGTCAATTGCATATGACCCACTTGTATTTTGCCTTGCCCAACACTGGTTTGGGCATGAAAATAGGATTTTGGTACTTACCAGATAAATCCTTTTCTTTGAATCCACAGGGGGCACTGGAGTACTCTTGGGATATGGAAGGGGCGTTAGCAGGGATAGGCACATTTAAATATTTAAATATCTCTCCACCCCCTCCATACTCCCAAAGGTATCTGAGTGTTTTTTACTGAGCTGAAGAACAGGAGCGATAGAGAAGATGAACAATAGAGAATTACATATAACATTATAACATAACGGACAACAATAAGCTGACACATAATGTAATGGACAACTAAACAGTTGGCACAATAATAGATATCACCATAACATTTGAACAAGTCGGTGAGAATGTGTTACCATAAGATCCACTGAACTTACCACCAGACAGGTAAAAACTGCTTTGGGCGGGCGTCCAGTGACCCCTGCAGATTTAAAGAAAAGGATTTATCTGGTAAGTAGCAAAATCTTATTTTCTTCTTCATCCACTAAGGGTCACTGAAGTACTCTTGGGACGTACCAAAGTTTCCCCCTTGGGCGGGAGAGCTGTTTGGCACCTGTAACACTAGACGGCCAAAGCTAAGTGCTGATGCTGCAAACGTATCAAACTTGTAAAAGTGCACAAACGTGTGCACCGATGACCATGTAGCAGCATGGCAAATATATGGATGAACAAGAAATACCAACTGCGCTCAAATGTATTTTTATATATTAATTAAAATCAATAACACAAATACACATATACATAAACAACTGAATGCTAAAATCTGGCACTACTAGTGCTAAACATACAATATAAAAATGAGCCTTAATAAGCCACTCTCTGTCAGTGATTTTTCACTTGGGGCAGTCTTTATGCAAAAAATAGCCGATAAACAGCTGATTGTTGGAGGATGATGTCAAGTCCTGCAACGCATGCGTTGACGTGCAAAAACAGGTATCGTATCCAGATGAAGGAGAATATTTACCAAGTCCTTGGTGGTAGTTCAGCCGGGTATCCCACCTGGCGGGGTTCTGGAGCAGACTCTCTATCCCTCGCAACAAAGATGGTGGTTCTCCCTTTATTAATGTCCACATCAGAAAAGGACTGGAAACTCCAGACGATAAACAGCGTCCTGTATGTCACTTGCAGGAGTCCTCAGAGGTGCCCAGGTCAGAGATGTGGCCCCCCTAACGCGTTTCACTGTCACTTGGCAGCTTTTTCAAAGGTGATATAACACTGGCTCTATCCCCTTTATATAGGGGTTATAATCATCATACATTGTTAACACATGTGCTGCTTATGAAAACACAAATCTGTAAAATAATAAAAAACAGTCTAATTCTCTCTAAACAGCAGCAAGAAGACAGACCCTTCTAGTATCCCTTAAAAATTTCAAAAAACGAGGTTTATAAACCATAATTTGACCATAGACATATAAATTAAAATTATTGCAGCCGGTCACGTGACCTTAGTCATGTGATACTACAGCTGTACGTGCTAGATGTTCATTGGTCTGATCTCTCAACAGAACCCTGTCTCCATGGATACCGCTAGATAGCCTATTACACGGTCTCATGTCCCGGTCACATGACCGGGTAATACATCCAAATAAGGAGTTCCGCCACTCACATCCGGTCTCGGAGATCAGGGAAAAGACACTGGCACTTTCCGTACGCTGCATGTTTACATCATACGTAAGGGGGCAGTGCTGGTTACCATTACGAGCGTCCTTGGCAACCGTTATCTCCGTATCACAGGCAGCCTAAGACCAGGGCATGTCTGGAATACGGGGGCGGCACCACAGAACACTCCGCATTTACCTCCCATATGTCACCCCCAGCTCTCCGCATCTGTCTTTACACGGGAACAACCTTATATTGCAAACACAGGATGGTATTAATATGGTGATACAAAGAACATTCTCAAAAGAATCATTACTCATCTGTTATTAAACAAACTAGAGGGACTAGACGAAACATATTTATATTACATGGACAGGACAATGTTTGTAGTAATATTAAAAGTTTTTAGTGATTTATAATAGTCTATCGATAAGCAAACTATAAGGACACAATTATAGTTACAAGGGCAGTACATTAACTAGTAAGAATCCCTTTTCTTGTAATCAATCGTAATGGGCAATATAACCAGGAATATTAATGCTTTCCACCTTCACTCTCTCTATTCATCCTAGTAAGGGCACATTGACACCAGAAAATACATATGACATATTTATTTATTTGTTTATTCATTTATGTATCCAGATTAATAAGGACTGGCCTAACGTTAAATATCCCTCCCAATATTCCTACTTCTTCTTAAAGACACTAAACATGGTGTTTGATGATAAACATTTCCCAGTATTTATTTCTCTATTTATTCATCATCATTGGGAGGTATCACACATATATTCAAAAAATTATTATCCACCTTAAGACACCAGATGAATAAAATTCAAAGATAAAGGGTAGATTCTACATTATGGAGTTTAATTCCATTGCTTCATTTAAGCCGTGTGGATAAAACGAATTCATTTTGAAAATCCAAAAGACCTCCTGTTTACACAACTTGCGGAACCGGTCTCCCCCCCTGATGGTATTACTGATTTTTTCCAATCCTATAACTCGCAATGAGCTCGGGTCCCCTCGGTGATGTTCCGCAAAATGCCTGGATACACTATGATTCATCTTTTTATTCAGAATGTTTCGTCTGTGTTCCATAAACCTAACTCTCAAACTTCGGGTCGTCCGACCTACATATTTTAATCTGCAATCACACTCGAGTAGATATATAACCCAATCTGTGCCACAATTAATAAAGCTCTTTATCGAATATACACCCTCTTCCCCATCTATTTCTATAGTTTTAGTCCGATTAGCGGCATACATACAAGTAGTACAGCGGGTTTTCCCACATTTGAAAAAACCCATGGTCTTAATAGGGAGCCAGGTGCTTCCACCCTCCCCCTCTTGTTTCTTTTCTTTATCTTGTTCCTTTTTTAATAAACTCGGGGCCAGGATGGTCTTTAACGATCTATTCTTCTTATAGATAACTTTAGGAAATGGGGGCAACTCTCTTTTCAAGATGGGATCCTGCCTTAAGATATTGTAATTGCGACTGAATGATTTCTTAATCTCTCCTGATTTATTATTATACTTAGTTATGAAAGCTAATTCATGAGGAAACCGATTCTCCTCTCTCCTTTTTTGTATAGCATTACTATCCAAAAATAACTGTTCCCTATCTATATGTGAAACCTCCTCAAAGGCCCTATCTAACAATTTCTTTGGGTACCCTCGGGAATCAAAGGACTCCATCATAGTTTGTGCCTGTTTAACAAAAACCTCTTTTCTGGAACAATTACGTTTGACTCGTAACAATTGTCCTTTAGGAATGTTCTCCTTCCAAGGAGCATAATGCGCACTTGAAAAATGAAGGTAGGCATTACTGCCCACCTCCTTAATGTAATTGGACGTTTGTATTTTCCCATCGACAATCTCTAGAGTCAGATCCAAATAATTTATCTTCTGCTTATCGAATGTATGTGTGAACATCAAATTAAAAGTGTTTGTGTTCAGTGATGTGACAAACTCAGAAGCAGTGACAGAATCCCCATCCCAAATGAAAAATAAATCATCTATGTAACGACCATAGAAGACCAGGTGTGCGCCAAGCCCGCCACCCCAGATGAGACGGTCCTCGACCTGTCCCATAAAGAGATTGGCGTAACTTGGCGCAAACCTGCTCCCCATGGCCGTTCCCATCACCTGTAAATAAAATGTGTCCAAAAAAAGAAAATAATTGTGCCGTAACATAAAAGAGATGGAGTCTAACAAAAAATTCCTATGTACCTCTGTGAGGTCCCCATCTCTAGTTAGTCTGTCTCGTATTGCCTCAATACCTAGTGCATGTGGGATATTCGTGTAAAGACTTTGCACATCCAAAGTCAAAAAGGCATAAGACGGTTTCCAAATCACTGTCTCAATCAATTTCAAAAAATGTGTGGTATCCTTTATGTGGGACCTCAACAGAGGTACACGGGGCTGGAGGTGACTATCTACATAAAAAGATAAATTAGAGGTGAGGGAATCGATACCCGAAATAATAGGCCGCCCCGGGGGTGTAGTGAGGGATTTGTGAATTTTTGGGAGGTGATAATAAATAGGTGTCACAGGGTGATGTGGAAACAGAAATAAAAACTCCTCCTTAGAGATAATCCCCTTGGATCTAGCTTCCTCCAACAGAATGTGAAGTGCATCTTTAAAGGATTCCGTAGGGTCCCTAGTTAGTTTTCTATAGAACATCGTATCACCTAGTTGACGTAAAGCCTCCCTCTCATACTCCCCCCTATCCTGAATGACCAGGCTGCCTCCTTTATCTGCCTGTTTGTATACCAATGATGTATCTTTCAAAAGTTTATTGAGTGCCCTCTTTTCCCATTTATTCAAATTCTGAGAATTTCCCCTCTTACTACTTTTCTTGGAGCATATACTTTTAAAATCCTCCAATGTGGACTTATAAAAGCTCTCAATGCAACTACTTTTGTGTTTAATGGGAAAAAACTCAGATCTCTTTTTAAAGGAAGTCTTATTTATATCAAAGATTTTCTGAAAGGTTGCTGTATCATTTCCTTCCATTTGTAGGTCCATTAGCATTTGAATGGCAGGATCATCTGTAGAATCTAGAAAAATGGGTAATGCTATTTCACTATTTTTATCCAGAGTCTTATTGGCAAAATATCTCTTTCTACATAGTGTACGAATGAATCGATTAAGTTCTACCAACAAGTCAAAAATATTTGGATCAGTAGTGGGGGAGAACTTTAAACCCTTACTCAGAAGGGACAGTTCACTTTGTGATAATTTTTTGGATGAGAGGTTTACTACCATTTTCTCCGTATGTTTCCTAGATGCAATCCTGAAATTTTTCAATTTCTCCTTCTTCCCTCCTCTTTTTCCTCTGTATTTGATCCCCGACCTCTTTTTGGGGTTGGTGGGGCATCTTCCCTGCTTGGAGCCCTGTCTCTTTGTCTGTATGGGTATGTTCTCTGATCTAAAAAAACATCCCTACTGGTTCCTTCTCTCTCATCACTATCTCTGGTGTATGTCTTAGGACGTGCACCTAATTGGTAATCTGACTGGCCTCTGGATGTTCTTTCCATCCAGACTGAATTTTTCTTTTTATTGTCATCATCCGCCGTTGTCCGAGACTGGCGATCAGGGCGAGTTCCCTGTCTTGTCCACTGTCGGTCAACGGCAGGTGATGACATAGGCCTGCTCCATCTATTTTGTTTCCCCCCATTTGAATTAAATCTGGGTCTCTGGGTATGTCCGGTAGTATACAGTGGTCTTCTCTTATTATACGAGAAGACTTCCCCTCTCTTATAATCCTCTAGATCTCTTTGAAATTTCTTACATTTAGTATCAGTAATTTGCTGTTCAAATCTCAAAACCCTTTCCATGACTTTTTGGTCCCTATCAATAAACTCTGGTTCCATCTTATGTGTCTCTAACCTACTTTTTAGATCATTAATTTCCTTCTCTATTGATCTGACTTTCTCATTCCTAAATTTAATGACCAGATCCATCAACCGTCCTGAACACTCAACCAAAATCGACTCCCAGTCCTTTTGGTAGCTCTCAATATCACCAAAAATAGATGGCTTAGAAATACGTAATCCTCTGGGAATCATCTTCTTATCTCTGTATTTCTGTAAGTTAACCCCATCTAGCCAGTTTTTTGTCTCTAATCTTAATAACTCCTCTAATTTGTAAAAATCTTCTTTAAGAAATGTATCACTGTCCTTCCTACAATCCTGTCCTGATATATCCCATTTAGATAGATAGGTCTGTCTTCTGCTGCTCCTATTATCAAAATTAGAAAAACAGCTCATGTTTGGCAGCCTGTAACCAACTATGTGCTAGAGCAAGAAAAAAGTAAATCTCTTTACCATAAATGGAAAAGAAACAACAGGCGCTGTAACTGGGCTGGTTTCCTAAGCCGCTGTTGGAAACGGAATGATAGTTGTTCACCCCAAATACATATATATGGATGAACAAGAAATACCAACTGCGCTCAAATGTATTTTTATATATTAATTAAAATCAATAACACAAATACACATATACATAAACAACTGAATGCTAAAATCTGGCACTACTAGTGCTAAACATACAATATAAAAATGAGCCTTAATAAGCCACTCTCTGTCAGTGATTTTTCACTTGGGGCAGTCTTTATGCAAAAAATAGCCGATAAACAGCTGATTGTTAGAGGATGATGTCAAGTCCTGCAACGCATGCGTTGACGTGCAAAAACAGGTATCGTATCCAGATGAAGGAGAATATTTACCAAGTCCTTGGTGGTAGTTCAGCCGGGTATCCCACCTGGCGGGGTTCTGGAGCAGACTCTCTATCCCTCGCAACAAAGATGGTGGTTCTCCCTTTATTAATGTCCTCATCAGAAAAGGACTGGAAACTCCAGACGATAAACAGCGTCCTGTATGTCACTTGCAGGAGTCCTCAGAGGTGCCCAGGTCAGAGATGTGGCCCCCATAACGCGTTTCACTGTCACTTGGCAGCTTTTTCAAAGGTGATATAACACTGGCTCTATCCCCTTTATATAGGGGTTATAATCATCATACATTGTTAACACATGTGCAGCTTATGAAAACACAAATCTGTAAAATAATAAAAAACAGTCTAATTCTCTCTAAACAGCAGCAAGAAGACAGACCCTTCTAGTATCCCTTAAAAATTTCAAAAAACGAGGTTTATAAACCATAATTTGACCATAGACATATAAATTAAAATTATTGCAGCCGGTCACGTGACCTTAGTCATGTGATACTACAGCTGTACGTGCTAGATGTTCATTGGTCTGATCTCTCAACAGAACCCTGTCTCCATGGATACCGCTAGATAGCCTATTACACGGTCTCATGTCCCGGTCACATGACCGGGTAATACATCCAAATAAGGAGTTCCGCCACTCACATCCGGTCTCGGAGATCAGGGAAAAGACACTGGCACTTTCCGTACGCTGCATGTTTACATCATACGTAAGGGGGCAGTGCTGGTTACCATTACGAGCGTCCTTGGCAACCGTTATCTCCGTATCACAGGCAGCCTAAGACCAGGGCATGTCTGGAATACGGGGGCGGCACCACAGAACACTCCGCATTTACCTCCCATATGTCACCCCCAGCTCTCCGCATCTGTCTTTACACGGGTACAACCTTATATTGCAAACACAGGATGGTATTAATATGGTGATACAAAGAACATTCTCAAAAGAATCATTACTCATCTGTTATTAAACAAACTAGAGGGACTAGACGAAACATATTTATATTACATGGACAGGACAATGTTTGTAGTAATATTAAAAGTTTTTAGTGATTTATAATAGTCTATCGATAAGCAAACTATAAGGACACAATTATAGTTACAAGGGCAGTACATTAACTAGTAAGAATCCCTTTTCTTGTAATCAATCGTAATGGGCAATATAACCAGGAATATTAATGCTTTCCACCTTCACTCTCTCTATTCATCCTAGTAAGGGCACATTGACACCAGAAAATACATATGACATATTTATTTATTTGTTTATTCATTTATGTATCCAGATTAATAAGGACTGGCCTAACGTTAAATATCCCTCCCAATATTCCTACTTCTTCTTAAAGACACTAAACATGGTGTTTGATGATAAACATTTCCCAGTATTTATTTCTCTATTTATTCATCATCATTGGGAGGTATCACACATATATTCAAAAAATTATTATCCACCTTAAGACACCAGATGAATAAAATTCAAAGATAAAGGGTAGATTCTACATTATGGAGTTTAATTCCATTGCTTCATTTAAGCCGTGTGGATAAAACGAATTCATTTTGAAAATCCAAAAGACCTCCTGTTTACACAACTTGCGGAACCGGTCTCCCCCCCTGATGGTATTACTGATTTTTTCCAATCCTATAACTCGCAATGAGCTCGGGTCCCCTCGGTGATGTTCCGCAAAATGCCTGGATACACTATGATTCATCTTTTTATTCAGAATGTTTCGTCTGTGTTCCATAAACCTAACTCTCAAACTTCGGGTCGTCCGACCTACATATTTTAATCTGCAATCACACTCGAGTAGATATATAACCCAATCTGTGCCACAATTAATAAAGCTCTTTATCGAATATACACCCTCTTCCCCATCTATTTCTATAGTTTTAGTCCGATTAGCGGCATACATACAAGTAGTACAGCGGGTTTTCCCACATTTGAAAAAACCCATGGTCTTAATAGGGAGCCAGGTGCTTCCACCCTCCCCCTCTTGTTTCTTTTCTTTATCTTGTTCCTTTTTTAATAAACTCGGGGCCAGGATGGTCTTTAACGATCTATTCTTCTTATAGATAACTTTAGGATATGGGGGCAACTCTCTTTTCAAGATGGGATCCTGCCTTAAGATATTGTAATTACGACTGAATGATTTCTTAATCTCTCCTGATTTATTATTATACTTAGTTATGAAAGCTAATTCATGAGGAAACCGATTCTCCTCTCTCCTTTTTTGTATAGCATTACTATCCAAAAATAACTGTTCCCTATCTATATGTGAAACCTCCTCAAAGGCCCTATCTAACAATTTCTTTGGGTACCCTCAGGAATCAAAGGACTCCATCATAGTTTGTGCCTGTTTAACAAAAACCTCTTTTCTGGAACAATTACGTTTGACTCGTAACAATTGTCCTTTAGGAATGTTCTCCTTCCAAGGAGCATAATGCGCACTTGAAAAATGAAGGTAGGCATTACTGCCCACCTCCTTAATGTAATTGGACGTTTGTATTTTCCCATCGACAATCTCTAGAGTCAGATCCAAATAATTTATCTTCTGCTTATCGAATGTATGTGTGAACATCAAATTAAAAGTGTTTGTGTTCAGTGATGTGACAAACTCAGAAGCAGTGACAGAATCCCCATCCCAAATGAAAAATAAATCATCTATGTAACGACCATAGAAGACCAGGTGTGCGCCAAGCCCGCCACCCCAGATGAGACGGTCCTCGACCTGTCCCATAAAGAGATTGGCGTAACTTGGCGCAAACCTGCTCCCCATGGCCGTTCCCATCACCTGTAAATAAAATGTGTCCAAAAAAAGAAAATAATTGTGCCGTAACATAAAAGAGATGGAGTCTAACAAAAAATTCCTATGTACCTCTGTGAGGTCCCCATCTCTAGTTAGTCTGTCTCGTATTGCCTCAATACCTAGTGCATGTGGGATATTCGTGTAAAGACTTTGCACATCCAAAGTCAAAAAGGCATAAGACGGTTTCCAAATCACTGTCTCAATCAATTTCAAAAAATGTGTGGTATCCTTTATGTGGGACCTCAACAGAGGTACACGGGGCTGGAGGTGACTATCTACATAAAAAGATAAATTAGAGGTGAGGGAATCGATACCCGAAATAATAGGCCGCCCCGGGGGTGTAGTGAGGGATTTGTGAATTTTTGGGAGGTGATAATAAATAGGTGTCACAGGGTGATGTGGAAACAGAAATAAAAACTCCTCCTTAGAGATAATCCCCTTGGATCTAGCTTCCTCCAACAGAATGTGAAGTGCATCTTTAAAGGATTCCGTAGGGTCCCTAGTTAGTTTTCTATAGAACATCGTATCACCTAGTTGACGTAAAGCCTCCCTCTCATACTCCCCCCTATCCTGAATGACCAGGCTGCCTCCTTTATCTGCCTGTTTGTATACCAATGATGTATCTTTCAAAAGTTTATTGAGTGCCCTCTTTTCCCATTTATTCAAATTCTGAGAATTTCCCCTCTTACTACTTTTCTTGGAGCATATACTTTTAAAATCCTCCAATGTGGACTTATAAAAGCTCTCAATGCAACTACTTTTGTGTTTAATGGGAAAAAACTCATATCTCTTTTTAAAGGAAGTCTTATTTATATCAAAGATTTTCTGAAAGGTTGCTGTATCATTTCCTTCCATTTGTAGGTCCATTAGCATTTGAATGGCAGGATCATCTGTAAAATCTAGAAAAATGGGTAACGCTATTTCACTATTTTTATCCAGAGTCTTATTGGCAAAATATCTCTTTCTACATAGTGTACGAATGAATCGATTAAGTTCTACAAACAAGTCAAAAATATTTGGATCAGTAGTGGGGGAGAACTTTAAACCCTTACTCAGAAGGGACAGTTCACTTTGTGATAATTTTTTGGATGAGAGGTTTACTACCATTTTCTCCGTATGTTTCCTAGATGCAATCCTGAAATTTTTCAATTTCTCCTTCTTCCCTCCTCTTTTTCCTCTGTATTTGATCCCCGACCTCTTTTTGGGGTTGGTGGGGCATCTTCCCTGCTTGGAGCCCTGTCTCTTTGTCTGTATGGGTATGTTCTCTGATCTAAAAAAACATCCCTACTGGTTCCTTCTCTCTCATCACTATCTCTGGTGTATGTCTTAGGACGTGCACCTAATTGGTAATCTGACTGGCCTCTGGATGTTCTTTCCATCCAGACTGAATTTTTCTTTTTATTGTCATCATCCGCCGTTGTCCGAGACTGGCGATCAGGGCGAGTTCCCTGTCTTGTCCACTGTCGGTCAACGGCAGGTGATGACATAGGCCTGCTCCATCTATTTTGTTTCCCCCCATTTGAATTAAATCTGGGTCTCTGGGTATGTCCGGTAGTATACAGTGGTCTTCTCTTATTATACGAGAAGACTTCCCCTCTCTTATAATCCTCTAGATCTCTTTGAAATTTCTTACATTTAGTATCAGTAATTTGCTGTTCAAATCTCAAAACCCTTTCCATGACTTTTTGGTCCCTATCAATAAACTCTGGTTCCATCTTATGTGTCTCTAACCTACTTTTTAGATCATTAATTTCCTTCTCTATTGATCTGACTTTCTCATTCCTAAATTTAATGAACAGATCCATCAACCGTCCTGAACACTCAACCAAAATCGACTCCCAGTCCTTTTGGTAGCTCTCAATATCACCAAAAATAGATGGCTTAGAAATACGTAATCCTCTGGGAATCATCTTCTTATCTCTGTATTTCTGTAAGTTAACCCCATCTAGCCAGTTTTTTGTCTCTAATCTTAATAACTCCTCTAATTTGTAAAAATCTTCTTTAAGAAATGTATCACTGTCCTTCCTACAATCCTGTCCTGATATATCCCATTTAGATAGATAGGTCTGTCTTCTGCTGCTCCTATTATCAAAATTAGAAAAACAGCTCATGTTTGGCAGCCTGTAACCAACTATGTGCTAGAGCAAGAAAAAAGTAAATCTCTTTACCATAAATGGAAAAGAAACAACAGGCGCTGTAACTGGGCTGGTTTCCTAAGCCGCTGTTGGAAACGGGATGATAGTTGTTCACCCCAAATACATATATATGGATGAACAAGAAATACCAACTGCGCTCAAATGTATTTTTATATATTAATTAAAATCAATAACACAAATACACATATACATAAACAACTGAATGCTAAAATCTGGCACTACTAGTGCTAAACATACAATATAAAAATGAGCCTTAATAAGCCACTCTCTGTCAGTGATTTTTCACTTGGGGCAGTCTTTATGCAAAAAATAGCCGATAAACAGCTGATTGTTGGAGGATGATGTCAAGTCCTGCAACGCATGCGTTGACGTGCAAAAACAGGTATCGTATCCAGATGAAGGAGAATATTTACCAAGTCCTTGGTGGTAGTTCAGCCGGGTATCCCACCTGGCGGGGTTCTGGAGCAGACTCTCTATCCCTCGCAACAAAGATGGTGGTTCTCCCTTTATTAATGTCCACATCAGAAAAGGACTGGAAACTCCAGACGATAAACAGCGTCCTGTATGTCACTTGCAGGAGTCCTCAGAGGTGCCCAGGTCAGAGATGTGGCCCCCCTAACGCGTTTCACTGTCACTTGGCAGCTTTTTCAAAGGTGATATAACACTGGCTCTATCCCCTTTATATAGGGGTTATAATCATCATACATTGTTAACACATGTGCAGCTTATGAAAACACAAATCTGTAAAATAATAAAAAACAGTCTAATTCTCTCTAAACAGCAGCAAGAAGACAGACCCTTCTAGTATCCCTTAAAAATTTCAAAAAACGAGGTTTATAAACCATAATTTGACCATAGACATATAAATTAAAATTATTGCAGCCGGTCACGTGACCTTAGTCATGTGATACTACAGCTGTACGTGCTAGATGTTCATTGGTCTGATCTCTCAACAGAACCCTGTCTCCATGGATACCGCTAGATAGCCTATTACACGGTCTCATGTCCCGGTCACATGACCGGGTAATACATCCAAATAAGGAGTTCCGCCACTCACATCCGGTCTCGGAGATCAGGGAAAAGACACTGGCACTTTCCGTACGCTGCATGTTTACATCATACGTAAGGGGGCAGTGCTGGTTACCATTACGAGCGTCCTTGGCAACCGTTATCTCCGTATCACAGGCAGCCTAAGACCAGGGCATGTCTGGAATACGGGGGCGGCACCACAGAACACTCCGCATTTACCTCCCATATGTCACCCCCAGCTCTCCGCATCTGTCTTTACACAGGAACAACCTTATATTGCAAACACAGGATGGTATTAATATGGTGATACAAAGAACATTCTCAAAAGAATCATTACTCATCTGTTATTAAACAAACTAGAGGGACTAGACGAAACATATTTATATTACATGGACAGGACAATGTTTGTAGTAATATTAAAAGTTTTTAGTGATTTATAATAGTCTATCGATAAGCAAACTATAAGGACACAATTATAGTTACAAGGGCAGTACATTAACTAGTAAGAATCCCTTTTCTTGTAATCAATCGTAATGGGCAATATAACCAGGAATATTAATGCTTTCCACCTTCACTCTCTCTATTCATCCTAGTAAGGGCACATTGACACCAGAAAATACATATGACATATTTATTTATTTGTTTATTCATTTATGTATCCAGATTAATAAGGACTGGCCTAACGTTAAATATCCCTCCCAATATTCCTACTTCTTCTTAAAGACACTAAACATGGTGTTTGATGATAAACATTTCCCAGTATTTATTTCTCTATTTATTCATCATCATTGGGAGGTATCACACATATATTCAAAAAATTATTATCCACCTTAAGACACCAGATGAATAAAATTCAAAGATAAAGGGTAGATTCTACATTATGGAGTTTAATTCCATTGCTTCATTTAAGCCGTGTGGATAAAACGAATTCATTTTGAAAATCCAAAAGACCTCCTGTTTACACAACTTGCAGAACCGGTCTCCCCCCCTGATGGTATTACTGATTTTTTCCAATCCTATAACTCGCAATGAGCTCGGGTCCCCTCGGTGATGTTCCGCAAAATGCCTGGATACACTATGATTCATCTTTTTATTCAGAATGTTTCGTCTGTGTTCCATAAACCTAACTCTCAAACTCCGGGTCGTCCGACCTACATATTTTAATCTGCAATCACACTCGAGTAGATATATAACCCAATCTGTGCCACAATTAATAAAGCTCTTTATCGAATATACACCCTCTTCCCCATCTATTTCTATAGTTTTAGTCCGATTAGCGGCATACATACAAGTAGTACAGCGGGTTTTCCCACATTTGAAAAAACCCATGGTCTTAATAGGGAGCCAGGTGCTTCCACCCTCCCCCTCTTGTTTCTTTTCTTTATCTTGTTCCTTTTTTAATAAACTCGGGGCCAGGATGGTCTTTAACGATCTATTCTTCTTATAGATAACTTTAGGATATGGGGGCAACTCTCTTTTCAAGATGGGATCCTGCCTTAAGATATTGTAATTACGACTGAATGATTTCTTAATCTCTCCTGATTTATTATTATACTTAGTTATGAAAGCTAATTCATGAGGAAACCGATTCTCCTCTCTCCTTTTTGTATAGCATTACTATCCAAAAATAACTGTTCCCTATCTATATGTGAAACCTCCTCAAAGGCCCTATCTAACAATTTCTTTGTGTACCCTCGGGAATCAAAGGACTCCATCATAGTTTGTGCCTGTTTAACAAAAACCTCTTTTCTGGAACAATTACGTTTGACTCGTAACAATTGTCCTTTAGGAATGTTCTCCTTCCAAGGAGCATAATGCGCACTTGAAAAATGAAGGTAGGCATTACTGCCCACCTCCTTAATGTAATTGGACGTTTGTATTTTCCCATCGACAATCTCTAGAGTCAGATCCAAATAATTTATCTTCTGCTTATCGAATGTATGTGTGAACATCAAATTAAAAGTGTTTGTGTTCAGTGATGTGACAAACTCAGAAGCAGTGACAGAATCCCCATCCCAAATGAAAAATAAATCATCTATGTAACGACCATAGAAGACCAGGTGTGCGCCAAGCCCGCCACCCCAGATGAGACGGTCCTCGACCTGTCCCATAAAGAGATTGGCGTAACTTGGCGCAAACCTGCTCCCCATGGCCGTTCCCATCACCTGTAAATAAAATGTGTCCAAAAAAAGAAAATAATTGTGCCGTAACATAAAAGAGATGGAGTCTAACAAAAAATTCCTATGTACCTCTGTGAGGTCCCCATCTCTAGTTAGTCTGTCTCGTATTGCCTCAATACCTAGTGCATGTGGGATATTCGTGTAAAGACTTTGCACATCCAAAGTCAAAAAGGCATAAGACGGTTTCCAAATCACTGTCTCAATCAATTTCAAAAAATGTGTGGTATCCTTTATGTGGGACCTCAACAGAGGTACACGGGGCTGGAGGTGACTATCTACATAAAAAGATAAATTAGAGGTGAGGGAATCGATACCCGAAATAATAGGCCGCCCCGGGGGTGTAGTGAGGGATTTGTGAATTTTTGGGAGGTGATAATAAATAGGTGTCACAGGGTGATGTGGAAACAGAAATAAAAACTCCTCCTTAGAGATAATCCCCTTGGATCTAGCTTCCTCCAACAGAATGTGAAGTGCATCTTTAAAGGATTCCGTAGGGTCCCTAGTTAGTTTTCTATAGAACATCGTATCACCTAGTTGACGTAAAGCCTCCCTCTCATACTCCCCCCTATCCTGAATGACCAGGCTGCCTCCTTTATCTGCCTGTTTGTATACCAATGATGTATCTTTCAAAAGTTTATTGAGTGCCCTCTTTTCCCATTTATTCAAATTCTGAGAATTTCCCCTCTTACTACTTTTCTTGGAGCATATACTTTTAAAATCCTCCAATGTGGACTTATAAAAGCTCTCAATGCAACTACTTTTGTGTTTAATGGGAAAAAACTCAGATCTCTTTTTAAAGGAAGTCTTATTTATATCAAAGATTTTCTGAAAGGTTGCTGTATCATTTCCTTCCATTTGTAGGTCCATTAGCATTTGAATGGCAGGATCATCTGTAGAATCTAGAAAAATGGGTAATGGTATTTCACTATTTTTATCCAGAGTCTTATTGGCAAAATATCTCTTTCTACATAGTGTACGAATGAATCGATTAAGTTCTACAAACAAGTCAAAAATATTTGGATCAGTAGTGGGGGAGAACTTTAAACCCTTACTCAGAAGGGACAGTTCACTTTGTGATAATTTTTTGGATGAGAGGTTTACTACCATTTTCTCCGTATGTTTCCTAGATGCAATCCTGACATTTTTCAATTTCTCCTTCTTCCCTCCTCTTTTTCCTCTGTATTTGATCCCCGACCTCTTTTTGGGGTTGGTGGGGCATCTTCCCTGCTTGGAGCCCTGTCTCTTTGTCTGTATGGGTATGTTCTCTGATCTAAAAAAACATCCCTACTGGTTCCTTCTCTCTCATCACTATCTCTGGTGTATGTCTTAGGACGTGCACCTAATTGGTAATCTGACTGGCCTCTGGATGTTCTTTCCATCCAGACTGAATTTTTCTTTTTATTGTCATCATCCGCCGCTGTCCGAGACTGGCGATCAGGGCGAGTTCCCTGTCTTGTCCACTGTCGGTCAACGGCAGGTGATGACATAGGCCTGCTCCATCTATTTTGTTTCCCCCCATTTGAATTAAATCTGGGTCTCTGGGTATGTCCGGTAGTATACAGTGGTCTTCTCTTATTATACGAGAAGACTTCCCCTCTCTTATAATCCTCTAGATCTCTTTGAAATTTCTTACATTTAGTATCAGTAATTTGCTGTTCAAATCTCAAAACCCTTTCCATGACTTTTTGGTCCCTATCAATAAACTCTGGTTCCATCTTATGTATCTCTAACCTACTTTTTAGATCATTAATTTCCTTCTCTATTGATCTGACTTTCTCATTCCTAAATTTAATGACCAGATCCATCAACCGTCCTGAACACTCAACCAAAATCGACTCCCAGTCCTTTTGGTAGCTCTCAATATCACCAAAAATAGATGGCTTAGAAATACGTAATCCTCTGGGAATCATCTTCTTATCTCTGTATTTCTGTAAGTTAACCCCATCTAGCCAGTTTTTTGTCTCTAATCTTAATAACTCCTCTAATTTGTAAAAATCTTCTTTAAGAAATGTATCACTGTCCTTCCTACAATCCTGTCCTGATATATCCCATTTAGATAGATAGGTCTGTCTTCTGCTGCTCCTATTATCAAAATTAGAAAAACAGCTCATGTTTGGCAGCCTGTAACCAACTATGTGCTAGAGCAAGAAAAAAGTAAATCTCTTTACCATAAATGGAAAAGAAACAACAGGCGCTGTAACTGGGCTGGTTTCCTAAGCCGCTGTTGGAAACGGGATGATAGTTGTTCACCCCAAATACATATATATGGATGAACAAGAAATACCAACTGCGCTCAAATGTATTTTTATATATTAATTAAAATCAATAACACAAATACACATATACATAAACAACTGAATGCTAAAATCTGGCACTACTAGTGCTAAACATACAATATAAAAATGAGCCTTAATAAGCCACTCTCTGTCAGTGATTTTTCACTTGGGGCAGTCTTTATGCAAAAAATAGCCGATAAACAGCTGATTGTTGGAGGATGATGTCAAGTCCTGCAACGCATGCGTTGACGTGCAAAAACAGGTATCGTATCCAGATGAAGGAGAATATTTACCAAGTCCTTGGTGGTAGTTCAGCCGGGTATCCCACCTGGCGGGGTTCTGGAGCAGACTCTCTATCCCTCGCAACAAAGATGGTGGTTCTCCCTTTATTAATGTCCACATCAGAAAAGGACTGGAAACTCCAGACGATAAACAGCGTCCTGTATGTCACTTGCAGGAGTCCTCAGAGGTGCCCAGGTCAGAGATGTGGCCCCCCTAACGCGTTTCACTGTCACTTGGCAGCTTTTTCAAAGGTGATATAACACTGGCTCTATCCCCTTTATATAGGGGTTATAATCATCATACATTGTTAACACATGTGCAGCTTATGAAAACACAAATCTGTAAAATAATAAAAAACAGTCTAATTCTCTCTAAACAGCAGCAAGAAGACAGACCCTTCTAGTATCACTTAAAAATTTCAAAAAACGAGGTTTATAAACCATAATTTGACCATAGACATTTAAATTAAAATTATTGCAGCCGGTCACGTGACCTTAGTCATGTGATACTACAGCTGTACGTGCTAGATGTTCATTGGTCTGATCTCTCAACAGAACCCTGTCTCCATGGATACCGCTAGATAGCCTATTACACGGTCTCATGTCCCGGTCACATGACCGGGTAATACACCCAAATAAGGAGTTCCGCCACTCACATCCGGTCTCGGAGATCAGGGAAAAGACACTGGCACTTTCCGTACGCTGCATGTTTACATCATACGTAAGGGGGCAGTGCTGGTTACCATTACGAGCGTCCTTGGCAACCGTTATCTCCGTATCACAGGCAGCCTAAGACCAGGGCATGTCTGGAATACGGGGGCGGCACCACAGAACACTCCGCATTTACCTCCCATATGTCACCCCCAGCTCTCCGCATCTGTCTTTACACGGGAACAACCTTATATTGCAAACACAGGATGGTATTAATATGGTGATACAAAGAACATTCTCAAAAGAATCATTACTCATCTGTTATTAAACAAACTAGAGGGACTAGGCGAAACATATTTATATTACATGGACAGGACAATGTTTGTAGTAATATTAAAAGTTTTTAGTGATTTATAATAGTCTATCGATAAGCAAACTATAAGGACACAATTATAGTTACAAGGGCAGTACATTAACTAGTAAGAATCCCTTTTCTTGTAATCAATCGTAATGGGCAATATAACCAGGAATATTAATGCTTTCCACCTTCACTCTCTCTATTCATCCTAGTAAGGGCACATTGACACCAGAAAATACATATGACATATTTATTTATTTGTTTATTCATTTATGTATCCAGATTAATAAGGACTGGCCTAACATTAAATATCCCTCCCAATATTCCTACTTCTTCTTAAAGACACTAAACATGGTGTTTGATGATAAACATTTCCCAGTATTTATTTCTCTATTTATTCATCATCATTGGGAGGTATCTCACATATATTCAAAAAATTATTATCCACCTTAAGACACCAGATGAATAAAATTCAAAGATAAAGGGTAGATTCTACATTATGGAGTTTAATTCCATTGCTTCATTTAAGCCGTGTGGATAAAACGAATTCATTTTGAAAATCCAAAAGACCTCCTGTTTACACAACTTGCGGAACCGGTCTCCCCCCCTGATGGTATTACTGATTTTTTCCAATCCTATAACTCGCAATGAGCTCGGGTCCCCTCGGTGATGTTCCGCAAAATGCCTGGATACACTATAATTCATCTTTTTATTCAGAATGTTTCGTCTGTGTTCCATAAACCTAACTCTCAAACTTCGGGTCGTCCGACCTACATATTTTAATCTGCAATCACACTCGAGTAGATATATAACCCAATCTGTGCCACAATTAATAAAGCTCTTTATCGATAACGGTTGCCAAGGACGCTCGTAATGGTAACCAGCACTGCCCCCTTACGTATGATGTAAACATGCAGCGTACGGAAAGTGCCAGTGTCTTTTCCCTGATCTCCGAGACCGGATGTGAGTGGCGGAACTCCTTATTTGGATGTATTACCCGGTCATGTGACCGGGACATGAGACCGTGTAATAGGCTATCTAGCGGTATCCATGGAGACAGGGTTCTGTTGAGAGATCAGACCAATGAACATCTAGCACGTACAGCTGTAGTATCACATGACTAAGGTCACGTGACCGGCTGCAATAATTTTAATTTATATGTCTATGGTCAAATTATGGTTTATAAACCTCGTTTTTTGAAATTTTTAAGGGATACTAGAAGGGTCTGTCTTCTTGCTGCTGTTTAGAGAGAATTAGACTGTTTTTTATTATTTTACAGATTTGTGTTTTCATAAGCTGCACATGTGTTAACAATGTATGATGATTATAACCCCTATATAAAGGGGATAGAGCCAGTGTTATATCACCTTTGAAAAAGCTGCCAAGTGACAGTGAAACGCGTTAGGGGGGCCACATCTCTGACCTGGGCACCTCTGAGGACTCCAGCAAGTGACATACAGGACGCTGTTTATCGTCTGGAGTTTCCAGTCCTTTTCTGATGTGGACATTAATAAAGGGAGAACCACCATCTTTGTTGTGAGGGATAGAGAGTCTGCTCCAGAACCCCGCCAGGTGGGATACCCGGCTGAACTACCACCAAGGACTTGGTAAATATTCTCCTTCATCTGGATACGATACCTGTTTTTGCACGTCAACGCATGCGTTGCAGGACTTGACATCATCCTCCAACAATCAGCTGTTTATCGGCTATTTTTTGCATAAAGACTGCCCCAAGTGAAAAATCACTGACAGAGAGTGGCTTATTAAGGCTCATTTTTATATTGTATGTTTAGCACTAGTAGTGCCAGATTTTAGCATTCAGTTGTTTATGTATATGTGTATTTGTGTTATTGATTTTAATTAATATCTAAAAATACATTTGAGCGCAGTTGGTATTTCTTGTTCATCCATATATATGTATTTGGGGTGAACAACTATCATCCCGGTTCCAACAGCGGCTTAGGAAACCAGCCCAGTTACAGCGCCTGTTGTTTCTTTTCCATTTATGGTAAAGAGATTTACTTTTTTCTTGCTCTAGCACATAGTTGGTTACAGGCTGCCAAACATGAGCTGTTTTTCTAATTTTGATAATAGGAGCAGCAGAAGACAGACCTATCTATCTAAATGGGATATATCAGGACAGGATTGTAGGAAGGACAGTGATACATTTCTTAAAGAAGATTTTTACAAATTAGAGGAGTTATTAAGATTAGAGACAAAAAACTGGCTAGATGGGGTTAACTTACAGAAATACAGAGATAAGAAGATGATTCCCAGAGGATTACGTATTTCTAAGCCATCTATTTTTGGTGATATTGAGAGCTACCCAAAGGACTGGGAGTCGATTTTGGTTGAGTGTTCAGGACGGTTGATGGATCTGGTCATTAAATTTAGGAATGAGAAAGTCAGATCAATAGAGAAGGAAATTAATGATCTAAAAAGTAGGTTAGAGACACATAAGATGGAACCAGAGTTTATTGATAGGGACCAAAAAGTCATGGAAAGGGTTTTGAGATTTGAACAGCAAATTACTGATACTAAATGTAAGAAATTTCAAAGAGATCTAGAGGATTATAAGAGAGGGGAAGTCTTCTCGTATAATAAGAGAAGACCACTGTATACTACCGGACATACCCAGAGACCCAGATTTAATTCAAATGGGGGGAAACAAAATAGATGGAGCAGGCCTATGTCATCACCTGCCGTTGACCGACAGTGGACAAGACAGGGAACTCGCCCTGATCGCCAGTCTCGGACAACGGCGGATGATGACAATAAAAAGAAAAATTCAGTCTGGATGGAAAGAACATCCAGAGGCCAGTCAGATTACCAATTAGGTGCACGTCCTAAGACATACACCAGAGATAGTGATGAGAGAGAAGGAACCAGTAGGGATGTTTTTTTAGATCAGAGAACATACCCATACAGACAAAGAGACAGGGCTCCAAGCAGGGAAGATGCCCCACCAACCCCAAAAAGAGGTCGGGGATCAAATACAGAGGAAAAAGAGGAGGGAAGAAGGAGAAATTGAAAATTTTCAGGATTGCATCTAGGAAACATACGGAGAAAATGGTAGTAAACCTCTCATCCAAAAAATTATCACAAAGTGAACTGTCCCTTCTGAGTAAGGGTTTAAAGTTCTCCCCCACTACTGATCCAAATATTTTTGACTTGTTTGTAGAACTTAATCGATTCATTCGTACACTATGTAGAAAGAGATATTTTGCCAATAAGACTCTGGATAAAAATAGTGAAATAGCATTACCCATTTTTCTAGATTCTACAGATGATCCTGCCATTCAAATGCTAATGGACCTACAAATGGAAGGAAATGATACAGCAACCTTTCAGAAAATCTTTGATATAAATAAGACTTCCTTTAAAAAGAGATATGAGTTTTTTCCCATTAAACACAAAAGTAGTTGCATTGAGAGCTTTTATAAGTCCACATTGGAGGATTTTAAAAGTATATGCTCCAAGAAAAGTAGTAAGAGGGGAAATTCTCAGAATTTGAATAAATGGGAAAAGAGGGCACTCAATAAACTTTTGAAAGATACATCATTGGTATACAAACAGGCAGATAAAGGAGGCAGCCTGGTCATTCAGGATAGGGGGGAGTATGAGAGGGAGGCTTTACGTCAACTAGGTGATACGATGTTCTATAGAAAACTAACTAGGGACCCTACGGAATCCTTTAAAGATGCACTTCACATTCTGTTGGAGGAAGCTAGATCCAAGGGGATTATCTCTAAGGAGGAGTTTTTATTTCTGTTTCCACATCACCCTGTGACACCTATTTATTATCACCTCCCAAAAATTCACAAATCCCTCACTACACCCCCGGGGCGGCCTATTATTTCGGGTATCGATTCCCTCACCTCTAATTTATCTTTTTATGTAGATAGTCACCTCCAGCCCCGTGTACCTCTGTTGAGGTCCCACATAAAGGATACCACACATTTTTTGAAATTGATTGAGACAGTGATTTGGAAACCGTCTCATGCCTTTTTGACTTTGGATGTGCAAAGTCTTTACACGAATATCCCACATGCACTAGGTATTGAGGCAATACGAGACAGACTAACTAGAGATGGGGACCTCACAAAGGTACATAGGAATTTTTTGTTAGACTCCATCTCTTTTATGTTACGGCACAATTATTTTCTTTTTTTGGACACATTTTATTTACAGGTGATGGGAACGGCCATGGGGAGCAGGTTTGCGCCAAGTTACGCCAATCTCTTTATGGGACAGGTCGAGGACCGTCTCATCTGGGGTGGCGGGCTTGGCGCACACCTGGTCTTCTATGGTCGTTACATAGATGATTTATTTTTCATTTGGGATGGGGATTCTGTCACTGCTTCTGAGTTTGTCACATCACTGAACACAAACACTTTTAATTTGATGTTCACACATACATTCGATAAGCAGAAGATAAATTATTTGGATCTGACTCTAGAGATTGTCGATGGGAAAATACAAACGTCCAATTACATTAAGGAGGTGGGCAGTAATGCCTACCTTCATTTTTCAAGTGCGCATTATGCTCCTTGGAAGGAGAACATTCCTAAAGGACAATTGTTACGAGTCAAACGTAATTGTTCCAGAAAAGAGGTTTTTGTTAAACAGGCACAAACTATGATGGAGTCCTTTGATTCCCGAGGGTACCCAAAGAAATTGTTAGATAGGGCCTTTGAGGAGGTTTCACATATAGATAGGGAACAGTTATTTTTGGATAGTAATGCTATACAAAAAAGGAGAGAGGAGAATCGGTTTCCTCATGAATTAGCTTTCATAACTAAGTATAATAATAAATCAGGAGAGATTAAGAAATCATTCAGTCGTAATTACAATATCTTAAGGCAGGATCCCATCTTGAAAAGAGAGTTGCCCCCATATCCTAAAGTTATCTATAAGAAGAATAGATCGTTAAAGACCATCCTGGCCCCGAGTTTATTAAAAAAGGAACAAGATAAAGAAAAGAAACAAGAGGGGGAGGGTGGAAGCACCTGGCTCCCTATTAAGACCATGGGTTTTTTCAAATGTGGGAAAACCCGCTGTACTACTTGTATGTATGCCGCTAATCGGACTAAAACTATAGAAATAGATGGGGAAGAGGGTGTATATTCGATAAAGAGCTTTATTAATTGTGGCACAGATTGGGTTATATATCTACTCGAGTGTGATTGCAGATTAAAATATGTAGGTCGGACGACCCGAAGTTTGAGAGTTAGGTTTATGGAACACAGACGAAACATTCTGAATAAAAAGATGAATCATAGTGTATCCAGGCATTTTGCGGAACATCACCGAGGGGACCCGAGCTCATTGCGAGTTATAGGATTGGAAAAAATCAGTAATACCATCAGGGGGGGAGACCGGTTCCGCTAGTTGTGTAAACAGGAGGTCTTTTGGATTTTCAAAATGAATTCGTTTTATCCACACGGCTTAAATGAAGCAATGGAATTAAACTCCATAATGTAGAATCTACCCTTTATCTTTGAATTTTATTCATCTGGTGTCTTAAGGTGGATAATAATTTTTTGAATATATGTGTGATACCTCCCAATGATGATGAATAAATAGAGAAATAAATACTGGGAAATGTTTATCATCAAACACCATGTTTAGTGTCTTTAAGAAGAAGTAGGAATATTGGGAGGGATATTTAACGTTAGGCCAGTCCTTATTAATCTGGATACATAAATGAATAAACAAATAAATAAATATGTCATATGTATTTTCTGGTGTCAATGTGCCCTTACTAGGATGAATAGAGAGAGTGAAGGTGGAAAGCATTAATATTCCTGGTTATATTGCCCATTACGATTGATTACAAGAAAAGGGATTCTTACTAGTTAATGTACTGCCCTTGTAACTATAATTGTGTCCTTATAGTTTGCTTATCGATAGACTATTATAAATCACTAAAAACTTTTAATATTACTACAAACATTGTCCTGTCCATGTAATATAAATATGTTTCGTCTAGTCCCTCTAGTTTGTTTAATAACAGATGAGTAATGATTCTTTTGAGAATGTTCTTTGTATCACCATATTAATACCATCCTGTGTTTGCAATATAAGGTTGTTCCCGTGTAAAGACAGATGCGGAGAGCTGGGGGTGACATATGGGAGGTAAATGCGGAGTGTTCTTTGGTGCCGCCCCCGTATTCCAGACATGCCCTGGTCTTAGGCTGCCTGTGATACGGAGATAACGGTTGCCAAGGACGCTCGTAATGGTAACCAGCACTGCCCCCTTACGTATGATGTAAACATGCAGTGTACGGAAAGTGCCAGTGTCTTTTCCCTGATCTCCGAGACCGGATGTGAGTGGCGGAACTCCTTATTTGGATGTATTACCCGGTCATGTGACCGGGACATGAGACCGTGTAATAGGCTATCTAGCGGTATCCATGGAGACAGGGTTCTGTTGAGAGATCAGACTAATGAACATCTAGCACGTACAGCTGTAGTATCACATGACTAAGGTCACGTGACCGGCTGCAATAATTTTAATTTATATGTCTATGGTCAAATTATGGTTTATAAACCTTGTTTTTTGAAATTTTTAAGGGATACTAGAAGGGTCTGTCTTCTTGCTGCTGTTTAGAGAGAATTAGACTGTTTTTTATTATTTTACAGATTTGTGTTTTCATAAGCTGCACATGTGTTAACAATGTATGATGATTATAACCCCTATATAAAGGGGATAGAGCCAGTGTTATATCACCTTTGAAAAAGCTGCCAAGTGACAGTGAAACGCGTTAGGGGGGCCACATCTCTGACCTGGGCACCTCTGAGGACTCCTGCAAGTGACATACAGGATGCTGTTTATCGTCTGGAGTTTCCAGTCCTTTTCTGATGTGGACATTAATAAAGGGAGAACCACCATCTTTGTTGCGAGGGATAGAGAGTCTGCTCCAGAACCCCGCCAGGTGGGATACCCGGCTGAACTACCACCAAGGACTTGGTAAATATTCTCCTTCATCTGGATACGATACCTGTTTTTGCACGTCAACGCATGCGTTGCAGGACTTGACATCATCCTCCAACAATCAGCTGTTTATCGGCTATTTTTTGCATAAAGACTGCCCCAAGTGAAAAATCACTGACAGAGAGTGGCTTATTAAGGCTCATTTTTATATTGTATGTTTAGCACTAGTAGTGCCAGATTTTAGCATTCAGTTGTTTATGTATATGTGTATTTGTGTTATTGATTTTAATTAATATATAAAAATACATTTGAGCGCAGTTGGTATTTCTTGTTCATCCATATATATGTATTTGGGGTGAACAACTATCATCCCGTTTCCAACACCGGCTTAGGAAACCAGCCCAGTTACAGCGCCTGTTGTTTCTTTTCCATTTATGGTAAAGAGATTTACTTTTTTCTTGCAGCAGCATGGCAAAGTTGCGTTGCAGGAGCTCCACGACCTGCTGCCCAAGAAGTTCCTACAGAACGTGTGGAATGAGCCCAAACCGATGTAGGCGTTTGTAGCCTAGCATGAAGGTAAGCCTGACGTATGGTCAGTTTAATCCATCTGGATAAGGTCTGCTTGGAAGCTGGCCAACCTGTTTTGACTGCATCATAGAGAACAAACAATGTATCCGTTTTACGTACAGTTGATGTTCGGGCCACATAAACGTGGAGCGCGCATACCACATCCAAAGTAGCTGGAGTTCCTGAACCTTCTGATAACACAGGAACTATGATTGTTTGATTGATGTGAAAAGAAGATACCACCTTTGGCAGGAAAGCGGGATTTGTCTGAAGTTCCGCTCTATCATCATGAAACATCAGAGACGGCGGTTTGCATGACAAGGCACACAATTCTGAAACACGCCTTGCTGAACCTAAGGCTAGGAGAAAAACTGTTTTCCAAGTGAGAAACTTAACATCCACTTGTAAGGGTTCAAAAATTAAAGACTGTAAAAAATCTAAAACCAGATTCAAATCCCATGGCATCGTAGGTGGTATAAATGGAGGTTGTACTTTGAGGACACCTTCCAGGAATGGGTGCACTGTTGGCAAAGGGGCCAAACGCCTTTGAAAGTAAATTGACAAGGCAGAGACCTGCACCTTTAGTGTAGATAAACGTAGTCCTCCATCTAACCCAGTCTGTAAAAATAGCAAAAGACGGGATAACCTGAAAGATGATGTCGGAAACTTCCGAGCTTCACACCACCCTATATAGGCACGCCAAATCCTGTGATAATGAGCTGCTGTAACTGGCTTTCTAGCACATAACATGGTTGGTATAACAGATTCTGGAATGCCCTCTTGTCTTAAGAAGGCGGTTTAAACAGCCACCCTGTCAAACACAGCCACGCTAAATCAGGGTAAAGGAACGGATCCTGTTGCAGCAGGTCCGGACGTAGCGTGAGCGGCCAAGGATTGTCTGCGAGTAGCCTGTGGAGATCCGAGAACCACGCTCTCCGAGGCCAATGAGGTGCCACAAGTATGACTGTCGTGGACTCTCTTTTGATCTGCTTTAGCAACCGAGGAGGCAGTGGAAATGGTGGAAACAGACACACAAGGCTGTATGGCCACACGATTGTGAGAGCATCCACTGCCACTACCTTTGGATTTCTTGTTCTGGACACATACTGGGGTGTTTGATGATTTTGGCGAGATGCCATTAGATCTACCTGTGGGTAACCCCACCGATGGACCTACATCTTGAACACTTCTGGATTTAATGCCCATTCTCCTGGATGAAAATCCTGACGGCTGAGATAATCCGCCTCCCAGTTGTCCACTCCAGGAATAAACACTGCTGACAATATCACTTGGTGATTCTCGGCCCAATTCAGGATTCAAGCAACTTCCCGCATGGCCATGCGACTTTGAGTTCCTCCTTGTTTGTTGATATATGCAACTGCCATCATGTTGTCTGACTGGACCTGTACAGTTTGAGACTGGAGCATGTGCACTGCCTGTCACAGTGTGTTGTAAATCGCCCTGAATTCCAGGACATTTATTGACAGTAATCTTTCTCGGTCTGACCAGAGACCCTGAAGCTGACAATTTTCGACCACTTCTCCCCAACCTCTGAGACTTGCGTTCGTCGTCAGAATTATCCAATTCCAGACCCCAAACCTTTTTCCCGTGGTGAGATTGTGAACTTGGAGCCACCAGAGTAGTGATACTCTGGCCCTTGGAGACAACTGCATCAACTGATAAATTTGTAGATGCGAGCCTGACCACTGTGCGAGAACATCCAGTTGAAAAGGACGAGAGTGAAATCTTCCGAACTGGAGTGCTTTGAAAGACGCCACCATCTTTCCTAACAGTTGAATGCACAAATGCACTGAGACTGTCTGTGGTTTGAGCACTAACTGTACCAGATGATGAATACTTTGTGCTTTCTGTTCTGGCAGGTACATTCGTTGATACACCGTATCGAGAATCATTCCTAGGACTTGAATTCTTTGAGATGGAATCAGGCTGGATTTCTTGAAGTTGACAATCCAACCTTGCTGAATGAGTACATTGTACGTTAGTAAGGCATATTGTAGGGGTGTCTGTTGAGATGGAGCTTTGATGAGCAGATCGTCTAAGTACGGAACTATTATCACTCCCAGGGATCTGAGATGAGCTATCATCACAGACATCACTTTTGTGAATACTCGAGGCGCTGATGAGAGGCCAAAAGGTAGCGCCTGAAATTGATAATGGTTTTGTTGTACCGCAAACCTTAAGTATGCCTGATGCAGTGGACAAATTGGAATGTGTAAGTACGCATCCTTGAGATCGAGCAAAATCATGAATTCCTGTGGCTCTAAACCTGTAATCACTGACCGCAGGGATTCCATCTTGAATCTGTAGTAAGTGACGCACTGATTGTGCCCCTTTATCTTCAATATCGGTCTGACAGAGCCATCTGGCTTTGGAACTACAAAAAGACTGGAATAATAACCTTGACCCTGTTGGCGAACTGGAACCGGAATCAAAACTGCTGAATCTACGAGAGACTGAATCGCAGTCTGCAGAACTGCCTTTTTGTCTTCTGACACAGGCAGACCTGTCTTGCAACATTGCATTGGTGGAAGGCAATCGAACTCTATTTTGTAACTGTTGAACACTAACTTGCGGATCCACCCATCTGTGAATGTCTGAAACCACGCCAAGTGAAACGTCTGTAGGCGTGCTCCCACAACTGTAGATCTGAGATGGTCTGGAAGCCCATCATTCCACTGGCTTGTCGGCGGTCTTAGCGTCCTGACGACGGTTAGTGGTTTGTTGAAAACCACGTCCTCTACCACGTCTACCGTGGGTGGTTGTTCCTCTAGCACAGCCTGAAAGGACTGAGGTCTAAAGGATTTGAACGCTGGTGCAGAGTATTTACGTTTAGGAACCAATGGTAGGAAAACAGACTTTATGCCAGTGGCCTGAGAAATCCATTTGTCCAATTCAGGACCAAACAACATCTCACCAGCGTAAGGCATCACTTCTATTCCTTCTTTGGACTCTGCCTCCACCTGCTAAGAACGCATCCAAAGTGCACGTTGTCCCGCAACTAGTGAAGCTGAAAGGCGAGAAATAACCTGGCCGATGTCCATAGAAGCCGTACATAGATACTCAGCAGATTCACAGATGTGATCAAAGAGAAGTATAAGTTGGTCTTCTTGTAGCGCCAACTTGAGCAGTGTTGCCCATGCCATTACAGCCTTATTCACCAAAACTCCCACCAAAGCAGATCTAAGCAACACCCCTACTGCTGTATACATTGACTTTAGCATAGCTTCTAGCTTACGCTCTGATGGGTTCTTAAGCGTCGTAGCAGCTGGTACTGGAATGGTTAACTTTTTAGAACGTTTTGACACCGAAGAATCCACAGCCGGCGGATTTTCCCATTTAGACGTCATAGACTCTGGGAACGGGTAACTAGATAGAAACCAGCGAGGTATAGAAAACCATTTATCCGGGTTCTTCCATGCCTCTGTGAACTGCTTATTAAGAGAATCTGAATAAGGAAAACACACTGGAGTTCTCTGTTGTTTAGCAAATAACATTTCATCATTTGAAAGAGGTTCTTCAGTCTCCGTAAAATCTAGAACCTGATGTACTGCTCTGATGAGATTATCAATGGCTGGCTATCAGTAACCTCAGGAATTGAGCTAGACTTGGACTTTTGTAACCCTTGCAAAGTCCTAGACATCTCCTGAGCCCCTACCCGTTTCTTAGGAGGTATTGCCCTAGCCTCAGATCTAGCCGCCTCATGCTCCTTTCGTGCAGCGGCCAAATCCGATTGTAAACCAGTCATTACATCCGCCAGCATTGCCCATGGAGGATCAGGGTAAGGGTTCATATTTGGAACCGTATTTGCAATGTGGTAGTTCCATCAGGTAACACACTCTCACAGACATTGCAACTAAGCTGCTTTTTTGATTTTCCATTAACCTTACTCATTATGTACACAGACAGACAAGTATACAAGTACAGACAAGTCCCACGACTCAGTAAAAATGTAAATAAAGTGTGTATAAGCCCCAAGTGCAGTGCACGTGGGCCACACTACATGAAACCTGTGATGTACAGAATTCATACTAACACCCCTGCTCCTCTGGTGGCCGAGTGATGTAGGACAGCAAACTTCCTGCAAGAAGAAGCAGGAAGTTGAGTTAAAATGGCATCCAACTATGTGCTTAGTCATATATGTATATACATGAAAGGCTATAAAAAATAAACAAACACCTATAACAGGTATTGATGATAAATACAATAGATTCTCTGTATTCATAGACCCTGAATCACTTCCCGCTATCAGCCTGTAGATAGATGCAGTGCTGCTGCGGGAGTAAAACACATTCCCCCCACCCCCCATGCCCCCCTGTGATCAATGTGGTAGAGATCAGTGCTGGCAGACCGCAGCAGCATCAAACACTGTCCACGGTCTGGAAGGGAGAGGGGAGCTGCGGCTGGCAGACCGCGGCCATGTAAGACCCGGGGGAGTGGTTAGGGGAGCGGCGGAGTGTGCCCAGTGGCCGCTGCTAGGCAGTCTGCAGCGGGCTGTGGAGCGGCGCTGGGAAGCGGGTGGCGCTGGAAGTGGCGGCTGGCGGTAGTGGCGGCTTGTGGCTAGGCTGCAGGGGAAATTTAACTTACAATAAACTTTACAGGCCCCACAGGCCAGGCGGCAGCGTGAGCTGACCACCCGTCACCCCAAGCTACACACAGCAAGTTAGCAGCGGGAGTGAGAGCTGCCTCACCGCTCTTTACCTTAATGTGGTGGAGGCTATGACGGGGCTTCTCTTCCAAGCTCTGTCCAGCTCCTTGTGCAGTCCCAGCTTGCAATCAGTCAGGTGCTTGTGGTCTATGGCGGTGCTCCTCTCTTGAGCGCCGACAAGCCAATAGCTGCATGCAGCAGCAACAGCAATCCCAGACCCAAGCTTCTTTATAAGTGTGTAAAAAATAAAAATTTAAAAATAAAAGTAAAAAATAGAAATAAAGTGGAGAATTCTCCACGCACGTGTGCTCTATCTCGACTGAGCACAGAAAAAAAACACTGAGGTACCTTTGGGAGTATGGAGGGGTTGGAGAGTTACTAATTTAAATATTTAAATATGCCTATCCCTGCTAATGCCCTGTCCATATTCCAAGAGTACTCCAGTGACCTCTAGTGGATGAAGAAGAAATACGATGGCAAGGTGGCATATACACCATAATTTTCTACTTTTAATAAGTAGCTGTAGTTTTGCAAGGGTTAACGAGTTTCGAGCAACAAATTTGACACCTGAAGTCAACAGAGTGGGGTCAATTGCATATCACCTACATGTATTTTGCCTTGCACAACACTGGTTGGCATGAAATACGCTGGCAAAGTGACCACCTTAACACCATAATTTTCTATAACGAAAAAGTAGTTGCAGTCTTGCAAGGATTAACGAGTCTTGGGCAGCAAATTTGAATCCTAAAATCAACAGACAGGGATGACTTGCATATGACCAACATGTATTTTGTCTTGCCTAACACTGGTTTGGGCATGAAATACGCTGACAAAGTTGGCACCTTAACACCATAACTATTTTGAATAAGTAGCTGCAGTTTTGCAAGGGTTAACAAGTCTCAGGCAACAACTTTGAAACCTGAAATCAACAGAGTGGGGTCAATTGCATAAGACCCGCATGTATTTTGCCTTGCCCAACAGGGTTTGGGCATGAAATACGCTGACAAAGTGGGCACATACACTATTTTATGATTATTTTGAATAAGTAGCTGCAGTTTTGCAAGGGTTAACGAATCTCTGGCAACAAATTTGATACCTGAAAATCAACAGAGTGGGATCACTTGTATATGACCCACATGTATTTTGCCTTGCCCAACACTGGTTTGGGCATGAAACACGCTAGCAAAGTGGGCACCTTAACACCATAATTTTCTATTATGAATAAGTAGCTGCCGTTTTGCAAGGGTTAACGAGTCTTGGGCAACAAATTTGACATTTGCGGTTAGTGTAACCTGCATTTATCTAGTCTCCTCTATTAATAACCCTTTCACATTAAAAAGAGTAACAGCCCTTCAGAATCTTGACTAAAATGTGATGCTTCTGAGATCCTTATTTTATGACACAGACAGTCATAAAACTTTAATATATTAATGGAGCTAAAAAATAAATAAATCGTATAACAGTTATCAAAATGAGACTATCTATTTATAAATATTTAAAACAATTTACAAATATCTAAAACAACAAAACAGAATAACAATGGAATAATTTAATGCCATCTTATTGATCACCCTGGACTATTCAATTAGCCCGGAATGCAGCCTGCTGCAATAAACAGTGATAAGTAGCCTGTTTCTGGAGTGCCTTGACTATGTTATCAGATAGGTCCAGGAACAGGTGTGGTATGGCTGACCGGTGCTCAGGAGACCGCCGGTCACCATACCAATGCCGGTATCCCGGCAACATACCGACGCCGGGATCCCGGCGGGGAGGGGCGAGTGCAGCAAGCCCCTTGCGGGCTCGGTGGCGACCTGCGGTCGCCACGGGTTCTATTCCCACTCTATGGGTGTCATGGACACCCACGAGTGGAAATAGTCCCTGTTGGTCGGCATGCCAACCATCAGGATAGTGAGAGGGCAGGATATTGGTGGAGGTCAACAAACCAGAGCCATCACAAGCTTATCAATAATTGTGTACACATTTACACCCTGTTAAATATCTGAATGCATAAGGAATATAATTTATTCTCTTAATACAATATAGTCACATATTTCATAGGTACAGCATACAGCTATACCTATCATATACTGTAACATACCTTATTATATAACATACCTTAACTCTTAATCCATTTTGTTAGATAGGTGACCTTTATACAGACATTAGTTCACTTATCAGATATATGTACCTTTAAACAGAGTTTGAAAAACAGCAGACTCATTGTGTGTGTAATAGAATTGGAATTAACACTAAATAAGGCTAACTAGCTTCTAGCTGGTACCTTGTCCTAATATGAGCATAACAGTGTACTCCAGATGCATGAGATCATCTGGGAGTGTGATAAGAATTGGGTGTAACGAATATTATAAAAACCAGTGTATCGCCAGGTTTTTGGGGTTGATGTATTTGACCCGGGCTGAGAGAGGATGTGGTCTCTCAGCCTGTATACGGGCGTGGTGTTTTTAATAAATAATCAATCGATTTTCTAAATCTGACTTCAATTCAGTCTTTTACTTAACAACAACAACAACAGCAGCAACAAGATGGTTAAATTAGGTTTAGACAAGCCTATATGCAAAAACAAGGAACATCTGCTCTAGTGGTTGGTCTGTGGCTACACAGACTGGACTCAATCCCAATCACTTCCCATAAACTCCCTGCTCACACCTCCAAATGGTCACTTCCTGTCAATCACTTTGCAATGAAATACTTGTTGCATGCGGAATTGCAGTGGCACCTGCACATTGCAATTACAGCACATGAGCAGTCTGCTGATAATCGCTCTGTTGCATGATAATTATCCATTGCTTACAAACATGAATTAAACCCAGAATATAATGGCTATAGGGTGCTAATGGAGCATACCCTCCAACTGTACCTTTTTAATAGGTACAGTACCTTTTTTTATGGTCTGTACCTATTTTTTGCTCTCCAAACTTCCATTGAAAGTATAGGAAAAGGGGTGTGACCACGTCCCCTTTACCCGTGGCCACGCCCCTTTTTCTAATTTGTACCGATTTTTGTGTGTAAAATGTTGGAGGGTATGATGGAGTTCTGATATTGCTAGTAAATTTGGGGTTCTATCAACAAAATTTTGTACCGCGCTCAATCCTAAACTCTATATTAGTTGTAAATGATGGATTGTGTGGTATTTTCAGTAGTGGACCCTGCTTTGCTGAAATCTGCACTCCTAATGATGAATTTCTATTCATCCCCACCTTGGTTTTGTGTACTGAACTATGTTTGCCAATTGACAGTATATTGTAACAGGTGGGATAAATGTAATAACCTATGTATTATGCAATACAATGATGTCAGTGTATAATGTTGCACAAAGTGTGGTATCAGCCAAATGATTTAGCTGCAGAGAAATGGGTTGCAAAATATTTTTTGAGGGAAAGTTTGCGTGCAAATTTATGTAAATCAAGGTAGGTGGTGAATTTGTCAAGCTTACTGGTTGGGGCAAATTTTAGCCCTTTGTCTAAGAGTCTCAGATGGTCGTCCGTGAGTGTAGCATCAATTAAATTAAAGATTCCCTTTCCTAATTCTTCTACTGTGGGTGGTGTACTATTTTTGTTCTTTTCTCCACCCACCCCCCCCCCTACACCCTCTTCTTGTTCTTCTAACTTCCTTTTCTTTATGGGTGTTCTGTTGGTATTTGATCCCCCTTTGTTGCTGACCCCTAAAAAATGGAGTTCTGTAGCACATGGTTCTGATGTTTCTGGTTGTCTAGTATTTTCCTGTTCCTGCACTCTTAGTGATGTTGCTAACTCTGTCCCCTGTGTACTTCCTTGTTCCTGCACTTTTAGCGATGTTGCTAACTCTACTCCCTGTGTTGTTTAGGGGTACGGTCCCTGTTTGTCCGAACATGTAGGTTTTTCTAGCCTTTGGTGTGTTCTATCTGTAACAAATGCAGGTGCTTGGCTACAGCTTGCCCATCCTCTCTCTATTGATAATCTTGCTAAATCCTCATAGTGGGAGTCTTCTTCTATCTCATATATGGAAAATGAGATTTCTGACTCTGTGTCTCCAGCTGAGGAGACTGACGATGTGTGTTTGTTTGTAATTCTATCCACATGATGTATTTTGGACATTCTCTTGCCCTAGACAGTGCTTGTCCCTCGAACCAACCGGACCTCATGGGAGCGCCTGAACCTGGGCGCAACACTGGGGACCGGGGTGGAGGTTGACAGACCAGTCTGGAGTCACAACCTATCCACTCCCTGTAAACCCATATCGCTTTTGTTCAACACTGCACAGACCCCATCACCTACAAACCTACCCCGGCACTCATCACTCCTTTAAGTGCTAACAATACATTTCTTGCGGGACGCTGCATATGAACTAACTTTATTGGAACTTTAAGGACTTCAGCATTATTTTATGACGAGACTGTGGATATCCCCCACTTTTTGTGATTTTTCAACAATTGTCTTCTTTTTTGCATTTCCATTTTTATTTTATTTAATTATTTTTGCATTAATCAAATTCGGTGTGTAAGTTGAATAGAAATCAGTTTATAGGACCCATTTCTCTGCAGCTAAATCATTTGGCTGATACCACACTTTGTGCAACATTATACACTGACATCATTGTATTGCATAATACATAGGTTATTACATTTATCCCACCTGTTAGAATATACTGTCAATTGGCAAACATAGTTCAGTACACAAAACCAAGGTGGGGACGAATAGAAATTCATCATTAGGAATGCAGATTTCAGCAAAGCAGGGTCCACTACTGAAAATACCACACAATCCATCATTTACAACTAATATTGAGATTAGGATTGAGCGCGGTATGAAATGTTGTTTATAGAACTGTATACATAGGCTGGTCACCTTTAATAGTACAGCAGCTTGTCTGAACCACAAGAGACTCAGTGCGCAGTTAACAACCCCCAATTTTTGTGTAGTAAATTTGGGGAGGGGTGGATTAGACCCAAAAATATAAAATCATTCAATATGGGGCGTGGCCTAGCTGCTCACCAGGGAAGACGTGCCGTCTCAGTGCTCCTGGCCGCCACTATCTATTTGGGCTTCCCTGGCTCATAATCGGCGCTCTCCGGGCCCCACCGCCACCCCTGTCACTGTGGAGACGCCCCGGTGCTTGCTGCGGAGCCGGCGGACCTTTTACCGGTCCGTTCGGGTTGCGGCCTGCGCCGAGGGGAAAGCCGGGACTTCGGGCTGAGAAGAAGCCCGGACCGGAAGTGGCCCGTGATCGGCTCGCGACTCGTCCAGCACCAGTTTGGCGCTCCCTCCACCGGACACCTTGGCTTGTCATTCCCCACACACCTCTCCATCGACCTCCTGCTGTGTTCGGAGTGAGGTCGCGGAGTCGGAGAACAACGTGGATGTTCCTGCGGATTGCGGCCTGCTCCACATACTGCAGCCGGGACCTCAATTCGGCGACTGGGCCGTCGGACCTCCGGACTCCTCACGAGCAGGTATGGCTGTCCTCACCCCCAGTTTTTCTGGCCGTTCCACCTAACGGAGCTCTGTCCTGCATGCCCCACTGGCTGTGCGATATCCGGAGGGGGCTGGCAGCTGCTGCATATTTATTTAACTAGCCTACCTACCTTCATGATTCCTGCCAAATCTACTATGGGTGCCTGGTAGCCGGAGGAGGGCCATTGCATTGAGCCCTAAGAAAACGGGCGGGATATCCCCCCTTATTGCACAATAACCCTGTAGCCATTTGTTGTGCCCTGAGGCTGCAGACTCGCTGTTGTGGATGCCTTGTTCCTGCTCTCTCACCTCGAGCCCTTTGCTATATATATCGCATCACTGTGACATTCTGGAAAATCAAGCTGTGACACTTTTGACATGATTGTTTCTTTGCAACCTTGCTCCGCAATGCCTTGACATGTTTGCCATCCTCATAGTGATGTAACTTTTCAGTCTCTCCCCTACGCTGATGTGACCCTCACTACACTACTCTTTGCGCCCTTTACTATTTCTTGCTCTATATATCTATCTCTGGCGACCTCATATGGAAAAGTTCCTGGTGTCCACCCCAATGTCCTCCTCTGGCCTTGCTTCAGGCGCACGTGAGGACACCTCCCATAGAAATTCTTCTGATTCTGATTGCTCCACCACCCGTTCTCGCTCCCAATGGAAACGTACTAACGCTACGGCTACTAAGCAGCCTAAAATGAAACCTACTGACATCGGGCTTCTCCTAGATGAAAAGCTGGCGGGCATCATAGAGGCCATTGATTCCACCTTGACCCAGCTGACTCAACATAATGGCCGTTTGGATGAAGTCGAGCAGAGGGTTTCAATGTTGGAAGATGATTTACAAGCTGCACAGTCCACTATAGAGGCCCAAACCAAAGAAATTAAAGACCTCACTGATAAGCCCGATGACTTAGAGAAGCGGAACCATCGAAATAACCTGAGGGTGGTGGGCATCCCGGAGTCGGTGAGGGGCCACGCGTTGTTAGACCTTCTCTCCACCTGGCTGCCGGAAAAGCTAGATATGGGCCTTCATGGCTCGCCGTTAGCCATTGAAAAGGCTCATAGGATTGGCCCTGAACGCAAAGACTCTGCTGGACGTCCTCGACCTGTTATCATGCGGATTCTAAACTACGCTAATAAATCCAAGCTCTTAGACCACTACCGAAAGTCGGAGAGTCTCCTCTACAAGGGAGAAAGGTTGCTTATATTCCAGGACTTCTCCACCTATGTCGCCAACAGACGCAGAGAGTTCGCTCCGTTATGAAAACGGCTGTTTGAAGACAATGTCAAGTTCTCACTGTTGTATCTGGCTCGCCTTCGAGTCTTTGTCAATGGAAAACCACGCTTCTTCGATGATCCGTTGGAAGCGAAGACCCATTTTGCTCACCCTGATACTTGACTGTTCATTCCTACTTAAAGTTTGCCTTTCTTTCCAATTGCTATTATTTGCAGGTCACACAGTGTTAGGGATATGATGTCGGCATGCTATTTATGCATGATGGAGGCTACGCCTCTCATTGTTTCGTGTTTACTGGTTTGATGTCTTTGTTTGTATGTTTGTTTGTCTGTTCTGCCTGCTGGGATGATGTGTCTCGGTCCTCCATGGGTTGGCCCCTCCTTGCTCACTGGGGGGGGGGGGGGGGGCACCGTTTTATCTATACAATTTTGATATTCTATTCTCCATCTGCGGGGGTGGGATAGTATGACTGACCATGCTGCTTCTCAGCCCTCAAACCCGGTAGTCGCCCCACTTTTTGATTTTAACATAATTTCTTGGAATGTGGAGGGTCTTAATAGCCCCATTAAATGTAAGAAGGTACTCGCCCATCTCTCTCGTATGTCCCCTCAAGTCATGTTCTTACAGGAGACACATTGGATGCATAATTCCCCTATGTCATTAAAAGCCCCTTGGATTGGAGAATGCGTCTCCGCTCCTTACACCAATAAAACCAGAGGTGTCGCCATTCTCTTTCATAGGAATCTCCGATTCTCAATCCTTAAAAAATGTATTGATCCCGAGGGCAGATTTATCCTCCTAGATGTTTCTATTGATAATATGGTATATACCTTTTTGAATCTATATGCACCTACTGATTCTAACAACCTTTTTTTGGCAGATGTTCTTCAGAGAGTTTTGTCCTGGGGTGGCCAAAACTTAATTTTAGGGGGAGATTTCAACACAGTCGTCGAACCATCCATGGACAGGTCGGGGGTGAGTACTAAAAGACCCGGGCCCTCTTCTACTCTTCTCTCTGTTCTCAACTTACTTTACTAGACCCTTGGCGTATACATCATCCCCTCCAACGAGATTACTCTTTTTACTCACACCCACACTCCACTCTCTCTCGCATCGATTATCTTTTCTTATCTAAACACCTATTCTTCAAAGTCTCCCACACTTCAATTAAGGATATCATTATCTCGGACCATGCCCCCATAACCTTGTCCCTACATTTGGCCTTGCCCCAGAGTATTTCCAAATGTTGGAGGATCCCAGCATATCTCATACACTCTGAGGATTTTTTATTACATCTCAAACACACCTGGCTTAATTATGTTACTGATAACCTAGATCAGGAATCTGACACTCCACTTTTTTGGGGGGCCTCTAAGGCGATCCTTCGAGGCCACATTATCTCCTATGTTAATTCTAAGCGCAAGAAATTCAACAGGAAATTACAGGAACTCAGTACAGCTCTTACACTTGCTTATCGCACTTACAAACAATGCGATAGCCCCACTCACAAGGAAACGTACCTCATGGCAAAACAAATCTATGATACTTTTCTTACCGAACAGGCCCAGATAAGCTATGACTATGGCAGGAATAGGTTTCATAGATGGGGGAATAACTCCGGAAAACTCTTGGCTAACTTGGTCAGGGGGCCTCGGAACAGAACGTGGGTTGATTCGTTACACAGTTCTGGAATTGTTCTTTCTGATCCTACTGACATATGCTCTGCTTTTATGCGTTTCTACAAGTCCTTATATACTGCAAACACTGACAACGCGATTGATGGTCAATCATTTCTGGATGAAACACAACTGCCGAAGCTTGTGTCGGAGGAGAGGGACTTGTTGGACACTCCTATAACTGACGATGAGGTTCGGGCCACCATTAAGTCCCTCCCCAATGAAAAAAGCCCTGGCCCTGACAGCTTCGGTGCTGAATTCTATAAAATGCTGGACGCTGATGTCCTCCCTGTATTAACGCGATTATATAACCATATCCTTACGACAGGGGAGACTCCCCTCCGTTTTAACGAAGCGAAGCTCATTGTGCTTGCGAAACCTGGTAAGGATCATACCGCCCCATCTCACTCCTCAACCAGGATTTTAAAATCTTGACTAAAGGGGGCGTGGCCTGGCTGGAGAAGAGAGCAGACGTGTTTCTGCTTCACTCCTCTCTCCAGCTTCATTAATCCCATCATATTGTATATTTAGCCGCTGTATACCCTCTCTGGGGGCTCCCCTTCCGCACCTGTAGATCTCCTGTTCCCAGCAGTGACCGCCGCAGAGCCGAGGAGCAGTTCTCACTGCTCCCGCAGGTTGCGGACTACGGACCTCCAGAAGCCGGGGCCTCGCGTACTTCCGGTGCCCGCGTTTTGAGCTCCATAGCGGTGTCGCGGCACCGGGAAGCGGCGCGGACCTTCCCAGAGTCACAGGAGCCATCAGTAGCCTTCCCCAGACCCCCAGGGTGGACACCCCCTGGGGCAGCAGGTCGGGGAGGCGCCTGGCAGCGGGGGACAGCTGTGGAACAGATGCCCAGGGGGACGCGGAGGCCATTTTGGACTGCAACGAAGGAGCTGCTCTGAAGTAGTTGTGTGCCTGTGTGTTGTGGGGGACTCTGGATTAGGGCTACACCGGGACTGGTGGCCCCCTGGCACTGCTTCCACTTTGATCTCACCCTGGGGCCTCTGTTGAGGGATTTGTGCTTTTCTTTATTTGTGGAGCAATGGACTTTTTCTCAGCAGTATTTTCTTCTACTACAACTGCCCCATCTTGTGGCCACTGGGCGTAAGTGCATGCATTTCTCACACAGTGTGCTCGATATATAATACATATTGTACTGCAGACTTCATAGGACCGCAGATATCCCAGCACCTCCCGAGACGTTCGGCTGCAATGTCCCCATGGGTGAATGACCACGATATTATGATGTGACTGCTCTGAGATAATTCTACCTCCACCCGACTGCTCCTATGGCATGAAATGACAACTCAACCTTTATGTGGATCCTTCCTTGATTGATATTACAGACGCCTCTTACCTCCAGTCCCTCTACTTTTGCCGTTCAGCTTTATTATGCCTCCCAAGAAATATAAGGCCGCTAAAACGATTTCCCAGGTGGCGTTCTTTAAACCTTCGCCTCAAGCCGCTAAAACAAAAGATACACGGAGTGGCGCCCCTAAGCATGCTGTCCCTATGCCCTCGCCACTCCGGGATGCGTCCGCCCCTACCTCTGTTACCAAACCCACCAGTTCCATCGAAGACAGGGACTCGCTTACGGTGGGCGCTATGAAGCATCTCCTAACGCAATTTAAGGATGAAGTTGCGGCAGAATTTAGAGCGACTATGAAGGAATGTGAGAGATCTATTGACGAGATTGCTGGCCGCACTGACCACTTAGAAACAAAAATGGGTGAAGTGGTGTCTTCGCACAACAACCTGATCTCGTCTCATGAACTGCTTCAAAATGAGGTCACGGCGCTCAGGGACAAACTCTCTGATATAGAGGACAGATCGAGACTTAACAATATAAAGCTGCGAGGTGTCCCGGAGTCTGTCGTTAATAGCGCTTTGAACGATTTTGCAGTTGACCTCTTTAGCAAACTCCTCCCTACGTACCGCTCAGTGGACTTTCTACTCGACCGCATCCATAGGCTCCCTAAAGCCAGGAACGCTCCTGATGGAGTCCCCCGAGATGTCCTTATGAGGTTGCACTATTTTCACGTGAAGGAGGCGATCTTGAAAGCTGCTAGACCCTCGGACACTGCCTCGGAAGCTCTGGGCTCACTTCAGTTATTCGGAGACCTGTCCCCTGCTACTCTAGCGAAAAGGCGCTCTCTTTACCCCATCACATCAGTGTTACGTAAAGAGAACATTCTATACAGATGGGGATTTCCTACTAAGTTGCTTATTTCCCGAGAAGGTTCTACTGTTGTCATAACGAACGTCGAGGAAGGTAAAAAGATCCTAGCATCATGGTTCTCTGCAAGCTCTTCTACACACACCTCCCCCGAACGGGGCCTTCAGCGGGACTGGGCCTCGTCGGCTGCAGATCTTTGAGTATTGTTTGCTTTACTACGTTTGCATTGATTCCATGTTTTTCTACATGGTTTGTCATGTCATGTTTCCTATGTTGCACCAGTTCCTTGGCAGTTGTTTGACGCGGGTGTTTATGTGATAACTGAATGTTATTTGTTTGCGGGTGTTTCCTCAACACCTCTAGTTAACTATTTGTTGTCTGCCTCTGCTGCCCCGACTGCCGCCCACATTTCTTTGTTGGCTGGGAATTCTACCTGAGTTTCTTTTAGTACCGGCAGCTGGCGGTACGGGGGACCAGAGATGGAGGGCCGAGGAACTGTACCTTGTTTAATTTTGGTTCGGGTGCGGGTAGATTGACCACAACCCCCCACAACTTAACTCTGAGTCGCCATGGTTAGGCGTCCCACTGTGCCCCCGCGAGGGGTTAATGTTATGTTTCCTTTTCCTGTTATTCTTCTTTTCTCAATCCTTTCTTTCCCTTTTCCTCTCCTACTGTCCAGAAATTGCTACACACACTTTCTACATGCCAGTTTGTTGATGATAGCTATGCAATCCTCGATATCTTTACAGTATGGTTAACATTGTCTCTATAAATGCAAAGGGTCTTAATTCCCCACATAAGAGGAGGTTGGCACTTACTTATTTCCATAAACTTAAAGCCAAAATCATAGCCGTCCAAGAGACTCATTTTATTAAATCTGCCCCTCCACGGTTTACTAATGGGAGATTTCCCCATTGCTATTTGGCCAACGGACCAGCGAAGAAGGCGGGGGTGGCAATCTTGGTATCTCAGCATTGCGCGTTTTCCCTCACATCGCAATACTGCGACCCGAGGGGAGAATTCTAATTCTGGTTGGTACTCTCGAAAATAAAGAGGTGACAATAGTTTCTTGCTATGCTCCTAACACTAAGCAACTAGCATTTTGCAGGAAACTCTGCGCTAAGGTGCAACTATTGGCCAAGGGTGCTTTACTCTTATTGGGGGACTTTAACTTGACCCTGGACCCTTTGGTTGACAATTCTGGCAAGCGGCCCTCACTCTCCAGTCAGCTCCATAGGGATGCAAAGGGCTTTAGCCAGTTATTGGCGGAATATGATTTTTTAGACCTATGGCGCGTTAAGCACCCAATGGACAGAGATTACACATTTTATTCCCCAGTACATGCCTCTTATTCTAGAATAGACCTAGCTTTAGCAGATAAGTGGACTCTACAGTCCATCCGTAAAATTTCCATTCTCCCCATGTCTTGGTCGGATCACTCCCCATTATTCATCGAATGGGACATTACTAGTAGAAAGGTTACCCTGGCCCCCTGGCGTCTAGGTAAACTAAGTCTTCTTCAGCCGGAGACCGCACAGGCTATCCAAACCACTATGGACTATTACCTTTCTGAGAACTCTCCTCGGGAGACCTCTATTTTCACATACTGGTGCGCCCTCAAAGCAGTAACTCGAGGGACAGCGATTCAAACAGCGGCTAAACTTAAAAGGGCATATCGTAAAAAATTTGAACAAGCTGAGCTCGCAGACGCTTCCCTGGAGAGTTCTCACAAGGCACATCCACACAATAAAGCCCTTCTTAATTCACTGAAGGAAGCCAGAGAGGCGATAAATGTTTTTTATTTAGCGGAAGTCCAACGCAACCTACATAGACTGAACCAAAAATTCTATGTTTATGGTAACCGGGCTGGTAGACTACTGGCGAGGAAGCTGAGGGGTAAGAAAGCTAAAGAAAAAATTCATATTGTCCACTCGGATAGAGGTAAGAGAGTCTACGACCCTGACGAGATCGCAAATGTCTTTGCATCTTATTACTCTAAACTATACAACTTGAAGGGGGATTCTTCCACTTTTCAACCTACAGGCATTGATATTCAAAATTTTCTGAGCGGTTTTACTCTCCCTTCGCTGTCACCGAAGACTTGTAGCTCCCTTAGTGAGCCTTGGACTTTAGACGAAGTCGAAAAAGCTATTGATTCCCTTCCAGCGGATAAGGCCCCGGGACCTGATGGTTATCCTTCTGGTTTCTATAAATCCTTTAAGGTGAGTTTGGCCTCGGTTCTCTTGTCAGTGTTTAATGAAGCCTCAGAAGTTGGGTACTTTCCCAAAGAGATGCTGGAAGCTCAAATCATCACCATCCCCAAGCCGGGAAAAAACCCTACCTCAGTTCAAAATTTTAGACCAATAGCTCTATTAAATACGGATCTAAAAATTTATGCCAAATTAGTTGCCAACCGTATCAGTCCACTTCTCCCTTCTCTTATCAACCCTGATCAGGTGGGCTTCGTATTAAACAGACAGGCCCCGGATAATACGCGTAGGGTGATTAATGTTATTGAGCATTCTGCCTGTAGAAAAGAACCCCTCCTAGTTTTGTCTCTAGATGCCGAAAAGGCATTCGATAGGTTGAACTGGGAATTTATGAGATTAACTCTGGACAAATTTGGCTTCTCTGGAAGGATCTTAGACTCTATCCTGGCTCTTTATTCAATGCCCTGTGCGCGGGTCTTTGTTAACGGATGTTTTTCTTCACCCTTCAATATCTCCACTGGCACTCATCAGGGCTGCCCGTTATCTCCTATTATATTCGCATTGGCGATAGAACCCTTGGCTGCTTGCATTAGATCCCGGGATTCGATTAGTGGCCCTGTTATTGGGGGCATCTCTCACAAAATTAGCTTGTTTGCAGACGATATTTTATTATGTCTTTCTGATCCTGAGTCTTCCTTGCCAGTTCTCCATGATGTCCTTCAAGACTATTCGGATGTTTCTTTTTATAAATTAAATACTAATAAAACTGAAGCCCTCCCACTCTATGTATCTCCGACTGTGGTCTCTCGGTTGAAGGTTTCGTACAAATATGCCTGGAAGTCCTGTTCCTTGAGATATCTAGGGATTAACTTAACCAGAGAAGATAATTTAATTGAGTGTAATTATGCCCCGTTATTAAAAGCGTTTACGGAGCTGACTGGGGAGTGGATGCTACAGGAGGTGTCATGGCTGGGTAGGATTGCTGCTGCCAAGATGGTCTTATTGCCAAAATTAATGTACCTGTTTTGCGCCATACCAAGACCCCTTCCCAAACTCTTCTATAATAAATTTAATCAGGTCCTGATTAGATATGTGTGGGGAGGCTCAAGACCAAAAATTGCTAAAAAAAAATTCTTATTATGCCCAAACAATCCGGTGGGGTAGCTTTCCCAGATATAGAAAAGTACCATGCTGCATGTCTGTTAAGTCAGTCTAGAGACTGGTTTGACACTTCGAGCCTGAAACCATGGGTTATTCTGGAAGCTTCTTATGTGAATCCTGTTACTCTCTCTCTGATTTGTTTTGGTTGCCACCGTCTGCTGCTTGAAGTAGGTCCGGATCCTGCAAGTCTATTAAAATGACCCTTGACTCATGGCATAAGTTAGTATCCTCTTCGGAAGAGATTAAATTACCGTCCCCCTGTCTGTCGTTAATCGCTCTTATGGCATTGATTCCTAATATTTCCCTAGAGGATTGGATTCAGAAGGGGCTCTCCACTGTGGGCGATTTATTTTTGGGAGACGTCTTGATGTCCTTTTCTCAATTACAAGAAAGATTTGGGATTCGGACTCAAGACTTTTTCAAATACTTGCAGGTGAGAAGTTGGTTACACTCATTCCCTCCCCCACATCTCCACAAACCTTCTCCTCCAGCTTATGTTAAAAGCCAATTGGAGACGTCCTCGCATAAATATGGGATTACGTGGTGGTATCATTTTCAATTGTCAATCAGCGCACAGACTAAATTAAAAGCTCAGAGTTTATGGGAAAGTGATTTGAATAGATCCTTTATTGTTGCAGATTGGGACAGTATTTATAGATCTTGTTTTAAAGTCTCCAAATGTGTTAACCACTCTGAAATGTTCTACAAGCTTATACAGAGGGCCTACTTCACCCCCGAAAGACAACATAGAATCTGGCCTTCACAATCTAAATTATGTTGGAGGAAATGCGGCTCTACGGGGGATATCTTTTATATTTTTTGGGCCTGCCCTCGTATCCAACCACTTTGGAGAGAAGTTTTCAATATGGCTAGCATGGTTCTAGGATTCATCATCCCCCTGGACCCAGCTTTAGCGTTATTTCATTTGTACGTAGACCACCTCTCTGCAGGTGATCGCTACGTCTTGGGGCATATCTTAATAGCCACTAAAGCTGCTATAGCACAATTGTGGAAATCTGAGAATATTCCTTCCTTAGCGATTATACAAAATAAGATTCATAAACATTTCATTTTCGAAACAGCGGATGCTAAATATTCTTCCTCAGCTAACTCTATCCACTTGAAATGGTTAAGCTGGTCTGACTATAGGGGAAGAGAAGGTAGGCTAACCGTCTATAGTTCTCCAATCGATCTGTCTGTGCTTTGCCCCACCTAGACTGACCTCTTCAAGAATGTTGTGATATCAGATATTATTTATGTATTTATTTATTTTTGTTATGTCTCTTCTCTGTGCTTTCTCTACTTCTGGTTTCTGAACGCCCAATGTAACCAATTGTTTATTCATCCAACTGTGTGTTGTGTGTACTTTGCTTATGATAACCATTCTGGACTACCCCTATGTTTCCCTTATCTCTTTTTTCTGTTCCCCATTTCTGTGTGAAAACTTCAATAAAAATTTAATGTTTAAAAAAACAAAAATCTTGACTAAAATCATGGCTAATGGGCTGCAAGCCTGCCTGCCCCGTCTCATTTCGCCCGCACAGATGGGTTTTGTCAAGGGTAGACAATCCACACGGGGAGTGAGGGCGGCCCTAGCTGCGATATCTTACACTCGCTTTAGCCAGGCCAAAAATAACATCATTATAAATTTGGATGCGGAAAAGGCATTTGACAAGATTGCCTGGCCTCATTTGTCTAGAGTACTCGCCCATCAGGGTTTTGGCACAGCGTTCTGTAACTTGGTGCAGACCATATATACTAACCCTGTGGCGCAGGTATTGGCTAACAATGTGACATCTCCCTCCTTCACATTGGAAAGAGGCACTAGACAGGGGTGCCCTTTATCTCCCCTTCTTTTTAATTTAGCACTAGAACCCCTTATACGCCATATCCTGTTACACAGGGACTATAGGGGCATTGCTGTTGGCACACAAGAACTAAAAGTGGTGGCATTCGCTGACGACCTCCTACTTTTTATGTCAGATCCTCACCATGCAATCCCGCAGCTAATTGCCATGATTGATCGTTTTTCTTCTTTCGCAGGATTTTCTATTAATTATGGGAAGTCGGAGGCGTTGGCCATGTATGGTCAGGCGAGACTGGGATGGGGGAACACTTTTCCCTTTAAATGGGCAAATGCCCATATTACTTAACTAGGTGTCGCACTCCCTGCTCATCCTTGCCATCTATATAGGCTCAATATTACCCCGGTCCTGCGCAGGATGAGAACCGAGCTTGATCTTTGGCAATCCCTCCCTCTTAATTTGTTGGGGAGATGCAATCTGTTTAAAATGACCTGCTTTCCGAAGCTTCTTTATGTTTTACAGATGACCCCTTTATTACTGTCTAAGTCGGATCTATCCTCTCTAAATGCCTCTATCTCCAAGTTCATCTGGGCTGGTAAGCGCCCTCGGATTAGCATGAAAAAATTATCCCAAACGATACCTAGAGGTGGAATTAACCTACCCAATATTAAACAATACAATCTTGCATGCCTCCTCTGCATTGCTATGGATTGGCTTGCAGACAATAACTATTATACGGATTCTAGTCTAGATTCTCACCTTTGCGCTCCCTTGTCCCTCAGTTACCTTCTCCATGCCAGACCCCCCAAATTGGCCTTGCATATTACTACTAACCTGTTGTTATTTCCCATAATACAGGCGTGGAAAATGTCGAAGAAATCTCTTAAACTTCAATATTTCTATTCACTTTCATTACCCTTTGTCGGTAACCTGGAGTTTCAGGCTCTACAGCCCTTCACTGCCTAGTATTCCTTTGGTATCCGTAACCTGCGCAACCTACTTAATTCCTCTCGCCTCCCGCTGTCTTTTGCGGAGGCAAGGGAGAAATATGGTTTGCCTCCTCACCATAAGTTTGCCTATTTCCAGGCAGTACACTATCTTAAAACTGTATTGTCCAAATTGACAGGTGTCGACTTTCTTACTTCTCTAGACACACTTCTCCAATCGGCCTGCTACTCTATTTCAACCATTTATACACGTATTCGTATTGAAATAGATCCAGACACGGACCTTCCAGAACTGTCCCAATGGTCCTCCCACATCTCAACGGTCACCCCTGACTCCCTCTTAAATCACTTTCAGTTGGCCCTGAAACTTATTCCTGCAAGCTCATACCAAGAAATGGCCTATAAAATGCTCCATAGGGCATATATTTCACCTAAACGCCGACTCTTAATGGGCATTTCGGAAGACGCTAAATGCACCAAATGCTTAATGGATGGGGCTGATCTCTTCCACTGATTCTGGGATTGCGCTTCGGTGTCACGGTTTTGGCATGAGGTACATCATTATGGAACCACGTCCTTAGGCATATCTTTCCGTTGCACTGTCTCTTGGGCACTGTTTGGATGTTTGACTGACCAGCCGGACATCCCTAGGTCCAACAAAAAACTGCTTATGAATATTATCAGCGGCTAGTAGGAAAGCAATCTTACAGCAGTGGATCCACAACATAGCCCCCACTCTCTCGATGGTGACTTCTAGATTATTATTTTTATTTACCATGGACTGGCTGGAGGCCTCTATCCATAAGGAAAGGCTTACCCCTGCTCTATTCCAATGTGGGGATACCTACATTTTGATACTTCCCCTAAATACTAAACAGGCCATTAAAAAATGCTTCCAATCTACCTCATGGTATCTCAACTATAGACCACCCTAACCCCTTGGGCATCTGACTACTTTACCCCCTTCTTTCTTCTCTTGATCCCCCCTCCACTTCTTTCTATATTCTGTTGTCTGCCGGGTTGATTGGGGGTCTGGACCCCTGATTTTGGAGATAGCTCTGTGGATGGATCAATGGCTCGTGACTCCCAGTTGGCACTGCATATTATTTTATTTTATTATGTTTTAGTTATTGTGTTTATATCTGGGGATTTTGATGTAATATGCCTATGCTGGTGGAGAACCACTGTTTGATCTGTCCCTTTTTATCTTTAGTTTTCTCCATTTTTGCAATTTAACCATATTATAAATTCTCTGCCATTACTCGTTACACATACGTTCTCTTTATTGGAATGTTTAAAGGTTTTATGTGAGAAAAAGTTTGAAAATATGTTTTGATCTCTCCCTGATCTAACACGAGACTGAATATTCTATGTCTTACTGTCTTTTGACATGATGACCTTGTGTCTACCCTGTTATGTAATGCTAACTTTATATTCTATGTCTCGAAATGCTGAATCTCTATTTTGTATTGTGTGAGATTGTAATAAAAACAGTTTGAAAAAAAAAAATCATTCAATATTCATTTACCTGCACAATATTCAATGAAGAATCATTGAGACGAACCATGATTATGTGACCTACAGTGACGCCTGGCACAAGAACTTCTTCTGTTAACTCTGTGGTGGCAACTTCAATTCCCTTTCCAGGATCTTTAAATTCTTTTATTCCATCATAGCAGTGCCAGGAATCATCATCTGCTAACCTGAAGAAGCAAATAAAATGTTCTCTAACATTGTAGGTTACTGCTACCTGCTTATACGTAGGTAGGAAAATATATAATAGTTTAAAATTAGGCTATCAATCTTTAATAGGGTTTGCATGTTATGGACTCTGATAGATATCGCTGAAAATTCTGAAAGGATATAGTATTGGCAATGTTTTTTTTTTTTTAAATATATTTATTTGATTTTTCAAATAAGAGGGGATAAAAACTGTACATTAGCAGTCAATAAGATAACCATCAAAAATAAACATAGACAGAAAGAAACAATATTGTCTATACACAATGAAATATAAATAAAGTATAATAAGAGAATACATAGAAATCTCTCGTATTCATTGCTAAGACAACTGTTCAGACTTTACTTATGAAGCTATAAAAGGTGGGAACATTCTAAACACACTATACATAAATAATAATAATAATAATAATAATAATAAAGATGTACAGTACGAGAAAGGAGATAGGGAAAAAAGGGAAATGAAAGTGGGTTGAGGGTGTCAAATTCTGGTTCTTTGTTTAGCAAGAAGAAACTTATTTAGCTTAAATTAATAGAATTTCTAACTCACCCATTGATGGAAATAAAAAATAAAAAACAACTGGTCCCATCTGCAGTCCCATGTAGTTGGTCCACATGCTTCCATACAGTGAGTGGCTGTCAGCACTTTGATTGGTAAATGGCTGGCGCTATCCACTAATCAGAGTGCTGATGGCCATTCACTGTCTGGCTGAAGACAATGGTGCCTAGACACTGTAATTGTGTGTAATTCAAAATCAACACAGTATTCTCTATCTGCCAACCAAGAGGCATTATCCCATATACCCACACACCCCACTGCTTGAAGGCTCCTAGAATTGTAGGACCTGGGAAGCTACTAGGTGTGCCCATACTTTAACATGGCCCTGATCCTAGGAATAACGCAGGGTATCTGGGAGCTAAGTGTATCACATTCGTGTCACACTGCTGCTTGAAAAAAGTTACAAGATGCTGCCACACATGGGCAGAATACCAGAGAGTTACCATCTTAGAGAAGCAACATGGAGGATTCACAAATTTCAAAAACATGAAGATTTTAAATTTAACAAAACTATTTAAGTAAAAAACAAATGTGAAGTCATACTAAATTACATAGTTACTTACATACTTATACAATGCAAACAGTAACTTACCTTCTACCAGAAACTGTAACAATAGTTGGAAGTGCAGTATGGCGCAAGGGACAGGTCAAAGGATCACCTGTTGTTTTTTTCACAACAGCAACAAACAATATGCAGGGTAAGCCATGTTTGAATTCTCTTTTTGAAAAATTTCTTATCCCGTCACAAGAACTTGTCCCACTGGTAACATAAAATATATTCATGACATTTTCCAGTATATGGATTCTGCTTAAATATATGTTTTTGTTATGCATTTCAAATATTTGTCAACACTAAAATACAATATAACTAATCAATACTAACTACTAGTCTCTCTTCATAAAACTGGAAATAGGGAAGAAGCTGGAAACTATGGAACAATGACCCTGATATTATTAGTATGGAAATGCTATTAAAAGAACAAATTGATAGACAGTGGCGGAACTACCGCCAGTGCAAGCGGTGCCTTGCACTGGGGCCCGCCACTGTCCAGGGGCCCAAAGCCAGCGCGGCATGTAATGAGTCAAACTGACTCATTACATGCTGGCAGGGGCGGATTGGGACGCCGGGTCCCCATGTCCCTCTCAGTGGCCGTTCTCCCCCCATACCAGGTTAATTAATATAAAACCGTGGCTGCTGCGATTGGAGCTCCTGCGCATGCAGCTGCGGTGAAATGAGTCACTGTGCCGCCCTGGTGTAGCTCTACCTCCTCCAGCTCCCGCACACTGATGCTGAGCAGTCTTCCCCCTGCCGTGCTGGCTTGTACTGTCTGTAGGGCTGATCAGACTCCCCGCTGCCCGTCCTGCATGTGAGCCGCCAATTACGCGGCCGCCCGCCTTGTCTACCTTGTTGACTCAGGCAGTGTGCCCAGGGCTGCCCAGGATTGGCCCCCTCACATACAGCATGACAGACCACATGTCAACAATGCCGCGCAGTGTCAGGGGGTCAGTGAGTGACCGTGAGCCATCCATCACTGACACTGTGACACTCGCTGACGCTGCAGTGCCGATGAAGAGTCTTGTGGGGGAACTGAAAGTGACAGCTGGCTCCGCCTCCGGTGGTGGTTCTCATTCTCTGCTCAGCCGCCATCAAGCTGCACCGAGGAGCCTGACTGCCAGCGGAGACAGTAAGTATAATCTATTCTTTATTTCTCTCTATCTGTCTATCAATCTATCTATCTATATATCTATCTATCTATTCTGTCTGTCTATCTTAATGTGAATAAAGGGGACGCTGTCTGCCATAATGTGTAAAAAGAGGGACGCTGTCTGGCGTAATGTGTAAAAAGGGGGACGCTGTCTGCCGTAATGTGATAAAAGGGGACACTGTCTGCCGTAATGTGTAAAAAGGGGGACACTGTCTGCCGTAATGTGTAAAAAGGGGACGCTGTCTGCCGTAATGTGTAAAAAAGGGGACGCTGTCTGCCGTAATGTATAAAAAGGGGAAGCTGTCTGCCGTAATGTGTAAAAAGGGGACGCTATCTGCCGTAATGTGTAAAAATGGGGCGCTGTCTGCCATTGTGTAAAAAAGGGGATGCTTTCTGCCGTAATGTGTAAAAAAGGGGGACACTGTCTGCCGTAATGTGTAAAAAGGGGACGCTGTCTGCCGTAATGTGTAAATAGTGGAATCTGCACGCCGTAATGTGTAAAAGTGGCTCTACCTGGTGTAGTGGTGCTACTGTGCACCGTTATATGAATTGGTATTATTTTGTGGCCAGGCCCCTATATTTTTTGCGTGCGCCTACGGCGCGCACTGCCCCGATTTACATAGAGTGGGGGCTCTGATGCAGTTTCTTGCACACAGCGCAAAAATGTCTAGTTACAGCACTGTTGCTAGGTATCCATTTCCCTGGCCCTGAGCAAGTCCCCCTCACCAGATCCTCGCAAGGGGTGAGGGGGTGGACTTGGATGGGATGGGGGGGGCCCGAAGCATTTTGTCGCACCTGGGCCCACCGCTCGCTAGTTCCGCCACTGATTGCAGACTATCTTTAATCCAGCAACTTTCAATGTTCTAATGCTGCATGGATTTACTGGGGGGATATCATATTAAACAGATCTTAGCGGGACATTTACTGAGCAGTGATAAGAGCGGAGAAGTAAGCACAGTGGAGAAGTTGCCCCATCAACCAATCAGCAGCTCTGTATCATTTTATAGTATGCAAATTATAGATATTACTTCAGTGCTGATTGGTTGATGGGGCAACTTCTCCTCTGGCTCACTTCTCCGCTCTTATCACTGCTTAGTAAATGTCCCCCTAAGTGACTTGTCCTCTATCATAAATCTGGGGAATGCCATTATTCTCAGATATGTATCTGTTCTATTGGAATCTGGAATGTATCCATTAACAGCTTGCTCTCTCCCCTACATGACCCAACTTCATTTATCCTCATCTTCAGCTACATCAAGATCATCTTCTTCAGGTTCCATGTCTACACCCATATTTGAGTTGGTTGGCTTTGACGGCTTGGTTCTTGAAACCAAGCTATTGTGAGCTAAGGGGCTTTCCACTCTATAATCTATAAAATGTATGTTGTAAACGTTGTGCCCGCTTTGCCAGCATATTTCATGCCAAAACCAGTGTTGGACAAGGCAAAATACATGCGGGTCATATGCAAGTGACCCCACTCTGTTGATTTCAGGTGTCAAATTTGTTGCCAGAGACTTGTTAACCCTTACAAAACTACAGCTACTTATTCATAATAGATAATTATGGTGCTAAGGTGCCCACTTTGCCAGTGTATTTCATGCCCAAACCAGTGTTGGGCAAGGAAAAATACATGTGGTTCATATACAAGTGAACCCTCTCTGTTGATTTTAGGATTCAAATTTATTACCCAAGACTCATTAACCCTTGCAAAACTGCAGTTACTTATTCAAAATAGTAAATCATAATATGGTGTTTGTGCCCACTTTGCCAGTGTATTTCATGTCCAAACCCTTGTTGGGCAAGGCAAAATACATGTGGGTCATATGCAAGTCTCTCCCATAGCGCCGCCCACCCACACACTGCCTGAGCAGGAAGCCGGAGCTCAGGAGTGAGCTCCAGCTTTCGGCTGCCGCTTAGGGGGAAAGAGCCAGCACCCGCTGGTAACACAGTCTCAACGGGCACCCGGCATTTCCCTAGGTTAGGTGAGCCAGTGCGTTCTGCCCCATTCCTGCTCACTTTAACCTCTGTATGCAAGTGACCCCACTCTGTTGCCTTCAGGTGTCAAATTTGTTGCCCTAAACATGTTAACTCATTAAAAATAAAAACTTATGGTGTATATGCACACTTTGCCAGCGTATTTCATGCCCAAATCAGTGTTGAGCAAGGCAAAATACAGGCGGTTCATATGCAATTGACCACCCTCTGTTGATTTCAAGTGTCAAATTTGTTGCCCAAGACTCATTAACCCTTGCAAAACTACAGCTACTTATTCAAAATGGTAATTTATGGTGTATGTGCCCACTTTACCAGAGTATGTCATGCCCAAACAAGCATTGGGCAAGGCAAAGTACATGTTGGTCATATGCAAGGGACCCTTCTCTGTTGATTTCAGGTGTCAAATTTGTTGCCCAAGACTGATTAACCCTTGCAAAAGTGAATGCTCTGAATAAGAAGCTGGAGCTCGAATAAGAAGTGAATAAGAAGCTGGCCAAATAAGAAGCTAACTTCAGCCTTGTCTGTCCATTTCAGTTAAAAACATGAAGAACCAGCTGTGTCTACAAACAGCTGCAGCATTGAACTGGGAATTGTAGGGGGTGGGGTGAAAGCCTCTCGCCATTGAAATCTCACATTGCCAAATCTTCCTCTAACTACCTGCTCAGGCATACAAAATAAAATTATGAGATTTTGAGATGCCTGTATAATCTTCTGAAGAAAACTCAAGACATACAGATGGGTCCACCGTTATCTTGACTAGTTTTCTGCGCCTAGTCACAATATGACTTATTAGCATAAACCCTTCATCTATTGTTCTCAACTGCAATACAATACAGAGAACAATACATCAGGGGATTAAGTCATAACAGCAGGGGATTAAGTCCGACTGGCCAGTCTCAATCCTATTAAAGGTCAAGATAAATGTGGACCCATCTGTAAGAATGACAGTGTGCAAACTTCAAAGAGTCTAAGAGGGACTGCTCTACCTTAGAAGGACATTGCTAACCTTACTTGCCTCAACAGAAACTCCAATCTGTTGCACCGTTGGCAGACACTATCACCATGAAATACAAAAGATTGAGCAGCTGTACCTTTTTTTGGACAACCAGTGTAGATATGCACAAGCCAGGTAAAGGAGGCTCGTCCAGCCTAGTTTAATTTCTGCAGCTACATTCTCATGAACCACAAAGCAGATTTCAGTTTCCAATGCATGCTGGCTGACCTTAACTACCCCATAAACTAAGATTAAACTTAAAGCCACCATTAGAAAATAGATGAGACTTATAATTGGTATATTTAATGTGCATGATGCACCATGGGAGCATTGGATTGTTTGATTAAATTTGATTATAGGGTAATAGAGGCTATTTAAATGTGGCACAAGTGCATTATGAGGTCTTTTCCCCATTCAGCTGGCCAGGAACAGATACCTCACCTCAGTGGTATGTTATATTCATGGAGTTTTTATACACTGCTCAAAAAAATAAAGGAAACACTTAAACAACACAATGTAATTCCAAGTCAATCACACTTCTGTGAAATCAAACTGTCCACTTAGGAAGCAACACTGATTGACAATCAATTTCACATGCTGTTGTGCAAATGGAATAGACAACAGGTGGAAATTATAGGCAATTAGCAAGACACCCCCAATAAAGGAGTTGTTCTGCAGGTGGTGACCACAGACCACTTCTCAGCTCCTATGCTTTCTGGCTGATGTTTAGGTCACTTTTGAAAGCTGGCAGTGCTTTCACTCTAGTGGTAGCATGAGACGGAGTCTACAACCCACACAAGTGGCTCAGGTAGTGCAGCTCATCCAGGATGGCACATCAATGCGAGCTGTGGCGAGAAGGTTTGCTGTGTCTGTCAGCGTAGTGTCCAGAGCATGGAGGTGCTACCAGGAGACAGGCCGGTACATCAGGAGACGTGGAGGAAAAACCCAGCAGCAGGACCGCTACCTCCGCCTTTGTGCAAGGAGGAACAGGAGGAGCACTGCCAGAGCCCTGCAAAATGACCTCCAGCAAGCCACAAATGTGCATGTGTCTACTCAAACGATCAGAAACAGACTCCATGAGGGTGGTATGAAGGCCCGACGTCCACAGGTGGGGGTTGTGCTTACAGCCCAACACCGTGCAGGACGTTTGGCATTTGCCAGAGAACACCAAGATTTGCAAATTCGCCACTGACGCCCTGTGCTCTTCACAGATGAAAGCAGGTTCTCACTGAGCACATGTAACAGACGTGACAGAGTCTGGAGGCGCCAAGGAGAACGTTCTGCTGCCTGCAACATCCTCCAGCATGACCGGTTTGGCAGTGGGTCAGTAATGGTGTGGGGTGGCATTTCTTTGGGGGGCCACACAGCCCTCCATGTGCTCACCAGAAGTAGCCTGACTGCCATTAGGTACCGAGATGAGATCCTCAGACCCCTCGTGAGACCATATGCTGGTGCGGTTGGCCCTGGGTTCCTCCTAATGCAAGACAATGCTAGACCTCATGTGGCTGGAGTGTGTCAGCAGTTCCTGCAAGACGAAGGCATTGATGCTATGGACTGGCCCGCCTATTCCCCAGACCTGAATCCAGTTGAGCACATCTGGGACATCATGTCTCGCTCCATCCACCAACGTCACGTTGCACCACAGGCTGTCCAGGAGTTGGTGGATGCTTTAGTCCAGGTCTGGTAGGAGATCCCTCAGGAGACCATCCGCCACCTCATCAGGAGCATACCCAGGCGTTGTAGGGAGGTCATACAGGCACATGGAGGCCACACACACTACTGATCCTCATTTTGACTTGTTTTAAGGACATTACATCAAAGTTGGAGCAGCCTGTAGTGTGTTTTTCCACTTTAATTTTGAGTGTGACTCCAAATCCAGACCTCCATGGGTTAATAAATTTGATTTACATTGATAATTTTTGTGTGATTTTGTTGTCAGCACATTCAACTATGTAAAGAACAAAGTATTTAATAAGAATATTTCATTCATTCAGATCTAGAATGTGTTATTTTAGTGTTCCCTTTATTTTTTTGAACAGTGTATTTATATAATATATGGAGGCTTTTTGTGGATTGTCTTTATGCCTTTTTTTATACAGTATTTCTAGTTATTCACACTGTTGTAATCTTGACAAAGATGCCGCAGAGCGTTGAAACGCGTTGATACAGTGTGTTTGAATGGGTTGATCAGCCAAATCCATATACAGTATATGAACCCTCTGCTTATTAATGTCTGTGTTATATTTGCCAGTGGATTTCTATTATTTCATCTATATGGTACAGTTGTTTATCACCCATTTTTTTTTAAATGTTATTATTTTAAATAAATGAGCTTTGGTTCCTAATATGGTTCCTGTTTTGGCTTTATATATGTTATGAGAGATATCAGTCCTTCTTCAAATGCAGTGAAAATTTATTGGAAACTCAAAGAAACCTTTATAAGCTTCACATTCTCTTTCAGAGTCCCCTCACGCTGAGCCAGCAGTGGTCTCGCATGCGGAGAGGAGGAGAGGCCAGGGACAACTTACTAGCAGGAGCGACTCGTGCGGTTGGCTGGTGAGAGAGAGAGGCGGACAAGCGCTGCGGTGTGGAGATGCTGAGCCTGGGGGTGATGGTTGGTGAGGAGTGTCGCAGCCAGCCACTACCCAGGCAGTATGGTGAGGCAGGCAGGGAGAGCAGGAGTTGTGAATGCCATCCGATCCCAGGTGGGGGAGATCCATTGCCGCTGGTCCATTACCAGAGCCGCCCTCTGATGATGTACTAAGGGGAGGGAAGACATACTCACAATGGTTCCCTGAGCTGGGGGCGGTCCCTGGTCCCTCCTCCAGAGGGTAACCCCCTGTTTTGGGGGAGTGACTGATTTTATCATAATTGAGTACCACTCAAGTAGGGCACAGGAAGGATCAGTGGAGAATTCCCAGGTCTCATATACATAGGGATAACCCCACCGGTCACTGCTGCTGTGTTATGTAATCAGTGTCAGCTGCTGTATTGCATTGCTATATGTTGATGGAAGCTCTTTCTTTACTATAACCACCAGCCCAGGGCAACAGCTTTACCTGAGGGAAAAGACTATTGCAGGAAAGTACCTACCCAGACGTACAGTATATTCTACCCTTTAAGGGACGTTGTTTTCATGCAGCCAGGGAATAACTTCCAGAAAGGAGCCGCGATCCAGATATATGTACATTCCCATCTAGGGGATATTGCCACCACACAGTAGATGCCAGTGAATGGCAAAAACTGTAGTATTCCAGTGAAGGGGTGACAACTTGGTGTGGATCCTCTACCGAGGTGACTGACAGAAGGATACCATGAAATTCTGCAGTAACCCAACTACAGTTGACAGGCCAGGATCAACGTCGACGGAGGTGAACCCACCTCAGCTTTAGTTTCCGTACATAGGGAATGATCTTTGACTTCTGCTGTCAGTCATTACTTGACTTGGACTATTACCACTGAAGGACTAAACAGACATTGTTGAATAGCCTATTGGGTAAAATCAACTCAAGACAGACTACGTTAGCTGAATAGAAGAGGAGCTAGAAGGGCACTTTACCCAGTAGTGAACAGGGGAAAAGTAAGAGCTAACTACAGTCGACAGGGTGGAAAAGCAGGAGGGTTCTACATAGCCTCTTATTAGCTGAATTCCAGGCAAAGGAACAGCCGCCAAGAGAGGATACAGACACTCATCATTTATCCTGAGCAATTCAACATATTGATCTGGCATGTTAAGTGAAAGGCTGTAGGGGAGACAAGTGGTGGCTTCATTGCAACATATGAACATATGTAGCAGCTTTACTACAAAGAGGAATCTGCAGGAGAATCCAGAGAGGGATCACTCACTTGCAACAAAGGTAGCAAAGAACTGTTAAAATAGGAACACTCTTTCTAGTAAGTAACTAAAGCAGCACTAATCTCTGTGTACTATTGAGAAAGAGAGCAAACAAAGAGGAGCTATGTGTAATATTCTCCTTACCTCTAGCCCCGAGTAAGGTAACTACATTGATAACCAGGTAACCATCGCTTAGCGTTAGTGGAAACCCACAGAACAGATTGTGGACCGTCGAACTGTACCGACAAGGACAGCCAAGTGACCTGCTACAATACACCGGGTACCAGAACTGGTATTATATCATTACAGGGCCAAGCCTATTTTGTCTCTGGGTGAGAGTATAGCCAACATATAATTGTTTCCTGCTAAATGGGTTAAGAGCATCAATAATCCAGGTACAATAATACCTACCTCTTGGGTAATAAAGCAAAAAAAATGTAAATTTGTGAACCCCTGTAAATGGCGCCCTGGAAGGTGCCCGCAGTGTGATTCACCACAGTTGAATCTCACCAATAATTCAAAAGTTACACAGATTTAAAACAAAGAATGTGTGGGACTCAAACAATTACAGGCGCTATAATGTTAACAAAAATTAATACTTCACAATACGTTCCTCAGATGAATTCCACTCTACTAGGTAGATAGAGTTCTGGTTTTCTTCAACAAGACATTCCTTCCTCTCGTATGGATGTTACCATGGAAAGAAAGAATTGTATAAATGTGTAATAAAGTCTTAACAGTACATGAGTCTCTCTTGTTGTTATACACTTTCAAGCAGTGAGGATAATAATTGTTTCACCGAAGAGGCGTACCCCAACTCACTTTTCCGCAAAATAGGTTAAACTCATAAAGGTATCTTTTATCCACCACTGTGTTTGACAGACTCACTCTGGTGATGAACCCTTTTAACCAGGAAGGATAAGCGTACCTCACTCACAATAAAAGGAGGCTGACTCAAGCGTATCAAGGTTTCTTTCGTTGATAGCTCCCTACTTCCTCAAGCCAGATGTCTTTTCCTCTCGTGAGGGTATCGCCGTGAAAAGAAAATATATATATATATATATATATATATATATATGTGTGATATCGTTATCAACCATATGCCACTCTTTATAATTGCTGTCAAAATTCACACATACATAAATTCTATCTCCTTCACTATGGGAGCGTACCCCGACTCACTTTTCACATAAACGGTATAAACCTATAAAGGTATCTTTCGTCCACCACTATAACAGGCAAAACAATCTGATGAATCCTTTTCGGCAAAGAAGGATAAGCATACCTCACTTACAGAAAAGGAGGTGAATTCAAACACACAGCGGTTTCTTTCGAGAATATTCCTCTATTTCCTTCAATCAGGGTGTTTTTTCCTCTCGTGTAGATATCACCGTGGGAAAAAACATATATGTATATGTGTAGTAATGTTTCTTTTAAACTACTCCATATTTTCTCTCATTGCTATATACATTCACACATAGGAGGATGGTAATCGTTATGGGGGAGGTGTACCTTAACTCACTCTTTGTGTAAGAGGAAAACACCCATAAAGGTATCATTTAATCCACCACTGTGTTTAAATAATATCCATCTGGTAATGAGCCCACTTTGCCAAAGTAGAAATAGGCGTACCTCACTCATACAAGACAAATGCTGGTAAAAGCACGTAAAGGTTTCTTTTTGTGTTTAGTGGATGAATATCAGGCGTACCCTACTCACAAGAAAGATGGTTATATACAAGCGCATCTGGGTTTCTTTGGGAGACTGACTAGGATAAAAGAATTTCTTGTCTCCGTATGTGATGTTTCCACAGTGGTGGCGAGTTATTCAGAAACATTTTTTTTCAATCACCATAGTACCACATGAAAAAAACATTATTTTTATTGTTAAAAAAATGCCCCACACAATTGGGGAAATATGTACAACTGACAGAACACTTTCTCTTAAAAAACATACAGAGTCTGAAAAGATTGTAGCAGCAAGACTCTAATATAAAACGAGATCCAAAAAACATCCAAAAACGTACAATAAAATTCGTATATACAAAAGAAAAAATTATTTGAAAGAGTACTTAATTCATACCTATGTAGTAAAATCAAAAAGATCCTCACTCTCAGCTGGTCGACATGTTTCGGCCTTTAATAGGCCTTTATCAAGACATGCTGAGAGAGTGGAATGACCTGATATTTATGTGTGGACCCTCCAATCAGCAACCATCAATTGCTGACATCATCTTTAGGTGACAGTTTTTTCATTAGAAGTACTGTTAAATAAAATACAAAAAACCAACCGCATATAGCTCTTCCATTAGATTAAACAAAGTTGTGAAATATATGACATTGACAATGAATGATTTAAAATGTTGTTACATGAAATCCCCATGGCAACCGTGAATCACAAAACACAGTGTCTTTCTACTACTCGTGATCAGGGTGAGTGCATATTGCGCCTCCTGAATTTAAGTGAAGTAATTATTTACTCTTCATAATGTGACTCCTCACGTGAATATTTCCCCCCCCCCCAATAAGGCAAAGGAAAGTGGCTTTTTAATAGAAAAACGATCTGCGCCGTTGTCATGGCAATGTGCAGGAAATGCCGGTATGCGTCACTGGAACACATAGTGAACCGCACCTCGGTTCACATGAGTTTCCTGTCGTCAAGACAGGGAAACCAGCCCGCTGGTTGTGGAGGTCGTCATGCGTCGTTGCTATGGCGCCGCCGCCTCAACAACGGAAGCGGGCACTCGTCACTGACCCGCACAGTGGAACGCACACTATGACGACTTCCGGTATCCAAACAGGAAGTCACTGAGACGTCTTGAAAAAATTGTTTATATCCCGTGAAATAGTGATTCTATAATTATAAACAAGTGACGCATTGGTATGTGTTATTCCTGTGTCCTTTTCTGACAATAAAAACAAAGAAAAAGTTATAATAATAATATCGTGAAAAGTTATTGATACACGGGCGGCCATTTTTAAAATGGTCAGACAATGCCCATAAATAAAGATACTTTTGGTAGTGATTTGACCTAAAATAATGGTATTCCCATATTGTGCATATAATATATTAATGTCGTGATTTTGGAAGTTGCCATGGTGATTCCCCACCTTATAATAATGTAAAATGACACATTTTTAATGATGTGCCGACAGCCATTTCTCTTCAATCTTAAATGTTCCAGATGCAATTATGAACCTAGGAGAACTGGTGTTAGGGTCTCCTGTCCTGTGCTGCCACGTTGTCATGGCAACCGGGAGACAAGTGCTAGCGGAGTAACCTGAGCGCAGCTGATACTCCGGTTCGGGTCTTTTGCTGCGCAGTGGTTACAGGCTCTGTGCACGGCAGGGGATCCGGTGCTGGTTTTTGTGCTCACAGTCTGTGAGGTCTGAGTGGGGCGTGGACAGCACCTGCTTTATAAGGCCTCTTCTCAGGTTAAGCAGCTGCTGAATCTTTGTTGGTTAGTCAGTTCCTGAAAGTTAGCCAGTACAGTGTAGCTTTGTATTTGTTGTTGCTTACTGCAAATAGGCCTGGGGATTTGGTACTACACTCTGCCAATCCAGACCTAGCAGTAAGACTGGAGTCAGTCGTTTAGCTTGCTGGGGTTCTTTTACTACTCTGTGAACTTAGCAAGTTTGCGGCTGTATTCTAAGACTTGCCTGCCTAAATCCTGTCTCACTGTGCAAGGTGTCAGGTGTCAGTTTAGTGGCAGTAAGCTGAACCTGTGCACTGCAAGTGAGGATTAGGATTGTGGAGACTCTCCTTGTGTCTATCATTCCATCTCTGACCAAGGAGTTTACTGCCACACCCGTTGGTAACCCTTTAGGGTTTTGCTGTTGCCCTTAGCAACAGCATTTCGGGTTCTCTACGTATTAAAACACAACATCTTGCTTTTCCCATCTGAGCATTACTAATACTAGGGAGACACCCAGTTTCTTAGCCTCTGGGCTTCTCTGTTCACTTTGTGTTATTTTGTTACCCTATCACCTTCTGTGTACGTAATGTCATATTCCCCAGTCTGTCTGTGAGTTCATTTGTTTTGCATACCTATCCGTTCAGACACCAGTACATTCCTGCAGGCACTGGTGTGCATAACAGTTCAAACACCAGTACATTCCTGCAGGCACTGGTGTGCATAACAATTCAAACACCAGTACATTCCTGCAGGCACTGGTGTGCATAACATATTCAGCAGCCTAATACTCCTGTTGAAATTTTGTGGGAATATGGAGCATACCCCTCAAAATACGTTGCAACAGGTGGTCGATCAGGTGCAGGTCCTGACTCGACAATTTAATGATTTGTCCATTAAAATGCACACCTCCCAGGCCGTTGGCGGAGCTCCCGCAGCAGCAGCACCTTCAGGGGTTAAGGAGCCGAAAGTAAATCTCCCGGATCGTTTTTCTGGAGATCGCTCGCAGTTCTTTTGTTTCAAGGAGAGCTGCAAGCTATACTTCCGGCTTAGGCCTCAGTCTTCTGGGTTGGAGATTCAGCGGGTGGGCATAGTGATTTCCTTGCTACAAGGAGACCCACAGGTCTGGGCATATGGGTTGCAGCCTGACTGTCCGTCGCTTAAAAGTGTTGATGTTTTTTTTACGGCACTGGGCATGTTGTATGATGACCCTGACAAGACGGCCTCAGCCGAGGCTCAGATTTCGATCCTTAAGCAAGGGCGAAGGCCAGTTCAGGTTTACTGTACGGAGTTTCGGAGGTTGGCCCATGATACCCAGTGGAATGACCCAGCCCTGAGACACCAGTACCGAAGAGGTCTTTCTAACCAGATAAAAGACCAACTGGTACAATATCCCTTGCCTGATAGCTTGGATCAGCTCATGCAGTTATCCATCCGGGTGGATAGACGGCTGAGAGAGCGTAGGCTTGAAAGGGAGACTGAGGTTTCCTTCTTTCCTAAGGGAACCTCAGACTCTGAGGAATTTTCCGAGGAGCCTATGCAGATTGGGGCTACCCGCCTCTCCTCGCGTGAGAAGACGCGGAGGAGACAGCAGGGGTTGTGTTTGTACTGTGGGAATAAAGGTCATGTGGTAGTATCATGCCCAGAAAAGCCGGAAAACTTCAGGGCCTGAGGGTGATGGGAAATATCCTGTCAGGCCAGAAGTCAGAATTTCCCAAGAAGACTTTTATCATTCCGGGTGACCTTGAAGATCCTCGGTCAAACTGTCAAGACTGAGGCCTTTGTGGACAGTGGGGCCGACGGGGTTTTTATGGACCGCCAATTCGCCCTGAAACACTCTGTTCCCTTAGTACCCTTGGCATCGGAAATTGAGATTTGTGGGTTAAACGGGGAACCATTATCCCAAGATAAAATTACCTCTTGCACTAGCCAGATTTCTTTGTTTATTGGAGCCACACACTCTGAAAAATTGTCCTTTTATGTGACTGTCTGTACTTTTGCCCCATTGGTGTTGGGGTTACCCTGGTTAAGGGCCCACAATCCTCAATTTGACTGGGTCTCTGGGGAGATTCTTAGTTGGGGTACTGATTGTTTCAGGAGTTGCTTGAGCCTTCCAGTCAGGCTCTCGCAGCTAAGTTTGCCAGGATTGCCAGGGTGTTATGCAGATTTTGCGGACGTGTTCTCCAAAAAAGTTGCAGAGGTACTACCTCCCCATCGCCCCTATGACTGTGCCATTGATTTGTTGCCAAATGCTAAGCTTCCCAAGAGCAGGTTGTACTCCCTGTCACGTCCTGAGACTCAGGCTATGGCAGAGTACATTCAGGAGAACTTGGCTAAGGGATTTATCAGACCTTCACAGTCTCCAGTTGGGTCATGGTTCTTCTTCGTGGGTAAAAAGGACGGTTCGTTGCGACCCTGCATCGACTTCAGGGAATTGAACCGTATCACGATTAAAAACTCATACCCACTGCCTCTCATTTCGGTCTTGTTTGACCAGCTTCGTACTGCCACCATTTTTTCTAAGATTGACCTACGCGGTGCGTACAATCTAATCCGAATAAGAGAGGGGGATGAATGGAAGACTGCCTTTAATACCCACTCAGGGCATTATGAATATTTGGTGATGCCTTTTGGGCTCTGTAATGCCCCGGCAGTCTTCCAGGATTTCATGAATGATGTGCTCAGGGAATATTTGGATAGATTCTTAGTTGTATACTTAGATGACATCCTAATCTTCTCCCATTCCCTGGAGGAACATCGGAAGCATGTACGCTTAGTCCTCCAGAAACTCAGAGACCACCGGCTTGGGGCGAAGCTGGAGAAGTGCGAATTTGAAGTTCAGCAAATCGCATTTCTAGGATATATTATCTCCCCAGAAGGTTTCCAAATGGAGGGTTCCAAGGTACAGGCAGTCCTGGATTGGGTGCAGCCCACTAGTTTGAAGGCGCTTCAGCGTTTCCAGGGCTTTGCGAATTTTTATAGACGATTTATCGCTGGATTTTCGTCTATAGTGGCGCCCTTGGTGGCACTCACTAAGAAAGGGGCGGATGTTGCTCACTGGTCTTGTGAGGCTAAAGCGGCTTTTGCCCGTCTCAAAAGGGCATTTGTATCGGCCAAGGTGCTGCGACACCCAGATCCAGAGCGTCCTTTTGTGGTGGAGGTGGATGCCTCTGAGATGGGTATTGGGGCAGTGCTTTCTCAGATGGGAGTGTCTGATAATCGCCTTCATCCCTGTGCTTACTTTTCCCGTAAATTTTCGCCTGCCGAGATGAATTATGACGTGGGTAACCGGGAATTGTTGGCTATTAAGGATGCACTCGAGGAGTGGAGACACTGGCTTGAGGGGGCTAAGTTTGTGGTCTCAATTCTTACCGACCATAAGAATCTGGCATATTTAGAGTCAGCGAAGCGTCTCAATGCCAGGCAGGCACGATGGGCTTTGTTTTTTGCTCGCTTTAATTTTTTGATAACATATCGCCCTGGGTCAAAAAACATCAAGGCTGATGCGCTCTCGCGGAGTTTTGCTCCAATCCAGGAGACCACCGAGGAGCCGTTGCCCATTGTGTCCCCATCATGTATTCAAGTGGGCATTACCCAGGACCTCTTATCATTAGTCCTTAGAGCACAGGAGCAGGCTCCTCCAGACCTTCCGGTAGGTCTTTTGTTTGTGCCTCCTAGGTTAAGACAGCGAGTGTTCCTGGAATTCCATGCCAAGAAGTCGGCAGGTCACCCGGGTATTGCCAGAACTCGGGAGTTGCTATCTAGGGCGGTGTGGTGGCCCTCGGTGGCTAAGGATGTGGATCAGTGGGTTCGGGCATGTGATATCTGTGCCCGAAATAAGACTCCTAGAGGGGTTCCTGTTGGCCCATTACATCCACTCTCTATCCCATCTAAGCCATGGACCCACATTTCAATGGATTTTGTGGTGGACTTGCCCAAATCCTCGGGGATGACAGCCATCTGGGTTGTCGTTGACAGGTTTTCGAAGATGGCGCACTTCGTTCCACTGGTTGGGCTGCCATCGGCCAGACGCCTGTCTGAATTATTTATGCTGCATGTTGTGCGTCTCCACGGGTTGCCACTTGATGTGGTCTCTGACCGCGGATCCCAGTTTGTGGCCAAATTCTGGAGGGCATTTTGTTCCGATCTCCAGATTTCTGTCAGCTTGTCGTCAGGCTACCATCCGCAGTCTAATGGGCAGACTGAAAGGGTGAACCAGTCCTTGGAGCAGTTCCTCAGGTGTTATGTCTCCAAGTGTCAGACTGACTGGGTTGCTCATCTGTCCATGGAGGAGTTTGCCTATAACAATGCGGCTCACTCTGCTACAGGGATCTCTCCCTTCCTTTGTGTGAATGGGCATCATCCTAAGGCCAATTCTTTTGACCCCCTGGACTCCACGCCTGGTGGTTCCTCTGTGGTTTCGGTCCTTAGAGGTATTTGGCGGAAAGTGAAGAAAGCCCTTGTGTCTGTGTCATTAGTGACCAAAAGGGTTTTTGATAAGCGGAAAAGACCCTGCAGCCTCAAATTAGGAGACTTCGTCTGGTTGTCTACCAAGAATTTGAAGTTGAGACAGCCATCTCATAAGTTAGGCCCCCGGTTCATCGGCCCTTATAAGATCACCAGGGTTATCAATCCGGTGGCATTTCAGTTAGATCTGCCCCGTTCTTTGGGTATCAATAAAACATTTCATTGTTCCCTTTTAAAACGGGCGATTAGTAATCCTTCTTCCAGTGGAAGACCTTCCCCTCTTCTGATTACGTGGCCAGAGGGAGTTTGTTGTTGAAAGGATTCTTGACTCCAAGTTGGTTCGGGGTCGGCTGTCATTTTTGGTCCCCGGAGGAGCGGTCGTGGGTGCGCAGTTGTGATCTTCATGCCCCCAGACTGATACGCTCTTTCTTCTCGCAGTTCCACGATAAACCCGGTGGTAGGGGTTCTTTGACCCCTCGTCAGAGGGGGGGTACTGTTAGGGTCTCCTGCCCTGTGCCCTGTGCTGCCACGTTGTCATGGCAACCAGGAGACAAGTGCTAGCGGAGTAACCTGAGCGCAGCTGATACTCCGGTTCGGGTCTTTTGCTGCGCAGTGGTTACAGGCTCTGTGCATGGCAGGGAATCCGGTGCTGGTTTTTGTGCTCACAGTCTGTGAGGTCTGAGTGGGGCGTGGACAGCACCTGCTTTATAAGGCCTCTTCTCAGGTTAAGCAGATGCTGCTGAATCTTTGTTGGTTAGTCAGTTCCTGAAAGTTAGCCAGTACTGTGTAGCTTTGTATTTGTTGTTGCTTACTGCAAATAGGCCTGGGGATTTGGTACTACACTCTGCCAATCCAGACCTAGCAGTAAGACTGGAGTCAGTCGTTTAGCTTGCTGGGGTTCTTTGCCTGCCTAAATCCTGTCTCACTGTGCAAGGTGTCAGGTGTCAGTTTAGTGGCAGTAAGCTGAACCTGTGCACTGCAAGTGAGGATTAGGATTGTGGAGACTCTCCTTGTGTCTATCATTCCATCTCTGACCAAGGAGTTTACTGCCACACCCGTTGGTAACCCTTTAGGGTTTTGCTGTTGCCCTTAGCAACAGCATTTCGGGTTCTCTACGTATTAAAACACAACATCTTGCTTTTCCCATCTGAGCATTACTAATACTAGGGAGACACCCAGTTTCTTAGCCTCTGGGCTTCTCTGTTCACTTTGTGTTATTTTGTTACCCTATCACCTTCTGTGTACGTAATGTCATATTCCCCAGTCTGTCTGTGAGTTCATTTGTTTTGCATACCTATCCGTTCAGACACCAGTACATTCCTGCAGGCACTGGTGTGCATAACAGTTCAAACACCAGTACATTCCTGCAGGCACTGGTGTGCATAACAACTCAAACACCAGTACATTCCTGCAGGCACTGGTGTGCATAACAACTGGAGAACAATAGTCAGGATGAGCCAAACAAACCTCACAGAAAAGTGCACATTATAGGAACCATTTAAGCTCAAAAACTTTGTTTAACCCCCCTGGAGCCAAAGTGTGACAATTAAAGATCATGTTCATTTCCGTTTTCGCCAGAAGTTTGGAACTATCTTTATTCCTGATGTTCCCTTTAATGGCTTTAATCCCACAAAAGAATAGTAAACCTGAGGTGGAACAACCATGTACCTTTTTGAAGTGAGCCGAGAGAGCGTGGGTCTCTAGCCCCTTTTTAATATTACGTATATGTTCCCCTAGCCTCACCTTTAATGGCCGTGAGGTTCTACCTATATATACTTTATCACAGCTACATCTTATTGCATATATTACGTTTTTAACGTTGCAAGTAATAAATTCCTTAAATTGTATCCTATTCCCATTAATGGTGATCTATTCACCTTTATTTCCACCTGTGTTTTTTATGTTCTTACATCCCACACATGACCCACAATGGTAAAAACCAGTCGATGTTATGGTTGATGTCAAGGGTGGTGGCGGTAGGGCGCTTGATACAAGTTTGGATTTTAGGTTAGGGGCTCTACGGTAAATCACTTTCGGTTTGCTAGGTAGTAACGGTCCCAACAGTGTATCTTTCTGTAATAAAGACCAGTGTTTTTTGATTATATTTTCTACTGTTTTGTGTTCCTTTGTATAGTTAGTAACAAAAGAAAAATTAAAGTCACACTTTTCCTTTGACATCGATTTCTTAAGTCAATAAGTCTTTACGTTCTAAATTCTTTGTTTTCTCAATTGCCTGGTTCACCCTCCTTTCATTATAACCGCAGGCCTTAAATTTTTTCCCCATGATGTGTGCCTGATCGGAAAACACTTCTTCATTAGTGCAAATTCTTCTAAGTCTTTTAAATTGGCCACTGGGTATTGCATTTATCCAGTTGTCATGGTGGCAACTACTTGCCAGAAGGTAGGACCCTGAATCTGTGGGTTTAGTGTATATTTTAGAGCAGATTTTACCCCCCTCTATATAGACTGTCACATCCAGAAAGTTAATACTTTTCTCCTGAATGTCAAAGGTAAGTACAATGTTTTTAGCATTTGAATTCAATACAGTACAGAATTGGGTGAGACTGGTTCTATCGCCCCCCCCCCCCCCCACACACACACAAAAAAGATATCATCTATATATCTTGCATAGGACACCAGGTTCGTCCCGAGCTTATGGCTTGACCAGATCGTATCATCCTCCCATGCACCCATAAATAGGTTTGCATAACTCGGGGCGAACCTCGTGCCCATAGCAGTGCCCGTTTTCTGTAAATAGAACTCATCTTTGAACAGAAAGAAATTATTATGTAAAAATAAATTCCATTCCCTCAAGCAAAACGTTTTTTTAAACTGATTGGTAATGAAGATGATTCAAGTGAGCAACGAGCAGCTTCCAGGCCATCCTTGTGGTCAATAATTGTGTAGAGGGCACTTACGTCAGCTGTTACTAGAAGATAATTTTCTTCCCAGACAATAGTGTCCAGTAGGTGCAGAAAACTTGTGGTATCCTTAAGATGTGATCTATTAAGCCCGACTAAAGGTTGTAAATAATAGTCGATATAATTCGACAGATTAGCAGTGATAGACTCTACCCCTGATATAATTGGTCTACCGTTTTTTTTTTTTCAAAATTCTTATGAATTTTAGGTAGGACGTATATAACAGGCACTATCGGATCGTTATTAATGATGAATTTTGCTTCCTTATCTGTAATAGTTCCTTTTGATACAGCCTTATCAACCATTTGTATTAGTTTTTGTTGTATCTGTTTGGATGGATCTCGCCGTAATCTCTTATAAGTTTTTTGATCTTGCAGTTATCTTTGAATTTCTGTTTCATAGTCCCCCACGTCCATCAGGACTATTCCTCCCCCCTTGTCCGCTGTTTAATTACCAGCTCTTTATTTGATTTCAGATCTTTTAAAGCTCTTGTTTCTTTATTTGTTAAATTTGCACCCCTTTTATCGATTTTAATATTATTGAGATCCTCTAATACCATGGAACTAAAGGTTTCAATAAATGGACCTTTTAGATGTTGGGGATAAAAAATCGATTTGGGACGGAACGGGGTGGGGGACCTTATCTCTTCCTCATCTAGACAACTACTTTCCTGAGTTGCAAAAAAAAATTTTACGGTAAATTTTCGTACAAATTTTTATATGTCGATAGAGGTGTCGAAAGGATTAAGATATTTTGTTGGAGCATATTTCAGACATTTTTGAAGGAGAGTATTTTCTTCTGAAGATAATATATGGTTACTTAAATTGAATATTTTAATCTGTGGTGGATTCTCATCCCTTAATTCTTCTAATGCCACACTCTTGTTAACATCATCATTATTCACTTTTTGTTTCCGTAACCTCTTGTTCCTATTCTTTTTATGTTGTGTGTTTTTCTTTTTTTCCCCCCTTTTACCTCTCGGGCGATGGGATCTATTTATCTGTATAGAATTCTCTCTCTGTCCCTCTCTAAAAAAGGCGACTGATAGTCGTCTTTATAATTAGGGTCATGTGGTTGATCCCTTTTCAAAGGAACATAACGGTTCCTGAAGGCTGGTGATGAATCATATTCCCTATTTGAGAATAATCTGTCCCTCCTATGGGTTTTCCTAGGTGGCGGGATCCTCCACTCCGGGGTATCATAAAGATTACTCAGACTTCCTGAATTGTACCTATTCCTTCTATATCTCGTGTCTCCAAAAGATGTAGTGGATTTGTGGGGTTTAAAGGGTCTCCTTTCCCTACTATATCCTGGTTTGGAGATATCTCATCTCCCCTTCTCCTCTTTGGGCTTCCTACCATCATCTTTTCTGTTTCTGCCTCCTCTGAATGTATTGGTCACTTCATAAACCTCAATGGGTGTATAATTGGAGGGATCCTCCTTATTACCGTGATGTTCTTTCTTTGATTTAATCAAATCCTCCTTATCCCTATGATTTTTTTTTACTTTTTTCTGGATGATCAGCCTTTCAGATTTTTTTAATCTGCTTTCTATTTCCATTTCCAATTCCCTGTAGTCATCTAAATTGGAATATGGTTGTACTAATGACTTCAGTACCTGGATTTCATCATCCAGACACTTTAATTCTCTCTTTCTCTCTTGAACAGTTAAGTTCATAAGGGATAGAGAGCAATTTTTTAGGGTGTCATCCCATTGTTCCTTAAACTTATCACCTGATGTAGAGAAGGTTGACTGTTTATTGATTTGTAGGCCCCTGGGTACTAGATTCTGGGATAGGTATTTTTCCATGGTTATTACCTCCCACCATATTTTGCTTTCTTGGGTAATATACCATTGAGGACAGCGACTTGCGCCCATGGTGCACACCCATAAGAGACCGTTGGAAATATCCATCCAGACATAATTTTTCTCCCCTCAACCCGGGTCTATAGTCTAGTTGACTATGAAACTCATGAGTTCTTTTTGTGTATTGCATTCATTAATTTATTTATAGGAAAGTGATATCATTAGAATGGTTCATAGGGTGACAATTTGTTATAGAAGGATGAAATGTTAGATATTTGCTAGTGATATTAAACCTCATTATACTTACCGGTGGATCCGTCTTCTTCTCTGCAGAGAAACCTGAAGGAGAAAAGGATAGTAGAGGTAACAGCGCCGGCAAACATTATCCTGTGTGGTTAAATAACTCTATATTCTTTCAAGACAGGTTTTGCTAAATTCTGAGAGTATCCATATTCTGGGTGGACATTGATTCAACCCATTAGCTGTAGGCGTTCCCAAGCCAGCCTTGTAGTAACAACATCCAAATAGCTTGGGTGGAGGCATAATTCGTAGATAAATGTACCCACTTTTAGCAAAGGGGGGCTATAATGGCATAAAACTGAGTGTTATTACAGTGCATCCAGAAAGTATATACAGCGCTTCACTTTTTCCACATTTTGTTATGTTACAGCCTTATTCCAAATTCTAATCCCTTTGACTTAATGCTTGGTTTGGTAATGCAGAGAGTTTGGCAAAATGTACCTGAAGTACTCTCAGGCCATGAGAAACAAAATTCTCTGGTCTGATGAGACAAAGATTGAACTCTTTGGCATGAATGCCAGGCGTCATGTTTGGAGGAAATCAGGCACTGCTCAACACCAGGCCAATACCATCACTACAGTGAAGCATGGTGGTGGTGGCAGCATCATGCTGTGGGGATGTTTTTCAGTGGCAGGAACTGGGAGACTAGTCAGGATAGAGGGAAAGATGAATGCAGCAATGTACAGAGACATCCTGCATGAAAACCTGCTCCAGAGCGCTCTTGACCTCAGACTGGGGCGATGGTTCATCTTTCAGCAGTACAACAACCCTACGCACACAGCCAAGATATCAAAGGAGTGGATTCAGGACAACTCTGTGAATTTCCTTGAGTGGCCCAGCCAGAGCCCAGACTTGAATCTGATTGAACTTCTCTGGAGAGATCTGAAAATGGCTGTGCACCGACGCTTCCCATCCAACCTGATGGAGCTTGAGAGGTGCTGCAAAGAGGAATGGACGAAACTGCCCAAAAATAGGTGTGCCAAGCTTGTGGTATCATATTCAAAAACACTTGAGGCTGTAATTGCTGCCAAAGGTGCATTAACAAAGTATTGAGCAATGGCTGTGAATACTTATGTACATATGATTTCTTCGTTTTTTATTTTTAATAAATTTGCAAAAATTTTAAAAAATATTTTTTCACATTGTCATTATGGGGTATTGTGTGTAGAATTTTGAGGGGAAAATAATTTATTCCATTTTGGAATAAAAATGTAACATAAAAAAATGTAAAAAAAAAGTAAAGCACTGTGACTACTTTCCAGATGCACTGTATCCAGAGAAATAGCAGCCTTTAATAACTGCCATGGGAACGACCACCTTGTACTTCTGCCTGCCACCAGAAGTGCCATACATGTCAAATACTGGAAGTCTGTGTTCTAGCACAAAAAATATTTATATAGTGTTCAAACAACTTATTCAAGCTACACAGTTAAAATAAATATAGTGGTCATATCTTTGAACCCAGTGGGGTGATTACTTGTTGCATATAATATGGTGTTTCCATCAGTCTCCATCTGAAAAAGAGTCGTGCCCAATTTGGATTCCTCATGAAACACTATAATGTCCAAAAAATCCATAGACTTCCTATCCCATTTGTGAGTAAAACATACTGTAGAATCTAAAGAAATCCAAAATTGTAACATATGTTCCAAAATCTCATCTGTATTTCCCTATATCAAGAATACATCATCAATAAACCATTTGTAATAATACATACATTTCCCAAACGTCATCATAATGTATGTTTCTTCATTAATATACATAAAGATATCTGCATATGTAGGCGCGATATTAGAACCCATTGCTGTTCTTGCTGTTTGGAAGAAATATTCGTCATTATCATAAAATGATTATTTCTTAATACAAGGTCCAAGAGGTCCACTGGTGATCAAGGGATATGTTTCTCAATCAACACTTTACTCACTGCACAAATACCCAAATCTTTAGGAAGTATGGTATAAAGTGAAGCTACATCAAGGGACACTAAAATGACATCCTCTAGTAGATCACCAAGGTCACTGATTTTTACTAAAAATCTCCAGTGTCTCTAAGATAGCTAGGGATTGAAGGTGCCACTATCTGGAGAAAACTGTCTACAACTTGTGTGATTGGCTGGAGGAGGGCCCACCTAGCCGAAATAATGGGACAGCCTGTTAGGTCTTCCAAGTACTTATGTATTTTTTGGAGAGTATAAAAGATAAATATACAGTTTCTATCCATGCATCTGGGATTCTACTAGACAAGAGGACTGATCAGCACCAGGGACATTTAAAGGGGGACTATAAATACCACTTAATGCCCAGCATTTGGTACTTGTGTTTCTCCAAGTACTGGCATGTGAGGGAGTCTTGCTGTAACCTAAAGTCACCCTGTAAAAGATAATATTATTTCTTATCTACCTTTTACTGAAATGCTATCAACTCTGCATCCACAGCCTAAGGGTACAGAGTATAACCCCAACCTTCAGCCCAGACATGGGCACACTGGAGGGGGTTCCCCAATTTATGGAGGGGGTCCCCACTTACCCAGGAATCCCCAGCCTCAACAGACTATTTGATAGGGGTTAATGCTTTTGCCGGGGGAGCCCCATCAAGTGTTTCCCTTGGCTGTTGCATTACCACCCTGATAGTGGAGCCTGATGGTACTGTAGTTCTAAAAATACAGAGGACCCCAAACATGATTCTTAGTAGATTTGCCCCTTATAGTTCTATAGTAGAGATGTGCGCAGACCTCCGTGTGTTGGTTCTAATTCATCATTGTGTTTTGGCAAAACCACTCTCAAGTATTTTGTTTTGGATTTGGTTTTTTATTCAGTTAAAAATTGATAAAGTAATTGATAAGCATTGCTAAAAATTTCTAAAAGTTAATACAATAGCTAAAATCATGTAAATTTTGCAATTCAAAACCCAAAATTTTTATGTCAAATCCAAAGAATGAACCATGGGAACATCCAAATGGGTTCTCGGTTTGGATCTCCTTGGAAGATCAGGACTGAGTTTTGGTTCGGTTCTCATCCACAAAATTTAGATGGATTAAGATTTCTGCAGAACCAAACCGCACATCTTTATCCAAAAGTCTGTAAGCTAGCAAGCAGGGTGCTATTACCTCTTTGTCTCTATTATTTTTCTGGTCTTGTTGTTTAACAAGTTTGTAAATTGCTTTTGAATATGTTGATACTATGTTGCAAAAGGACAAAATCAGGAAAGTTTTCTTGCCTATCATTCAGTCTGCAAACTAGAGGGTGTTCTGCAAATTTTACCCTGCTTACGTGGCTGATTCAGAGGTAGACGCTGGTAGCTGCTTGGTCTTTGTATATTTGAATTTATGCGAAAAGATGCAGGAAGCGTCTTTAGTAAAAAGATGCCTACTGCTGGCTTCTCTCATCCACTGCTGCATCGTCAGGTTACTCAGGTTGTCCAATGAAATCACACTGCCAGGGCCAGTGAAGCTGTATCTGAGGACGTAGCCACTGGCTTCGGCATTCCCAGAAAACAGGCCTGAAACGCCCATATTTTCTGGAATACTGCCTGTTGCTGCCCCCCATCGCCAGCAGCATGTCAATTATGTTATGGCTTTGGGGCACTGCGTGCAACATCCCAGATCTGCACATACGCAGTGCAGCACCTGCGCATGTGAAGATCTGAAAGCATCAGAGATGTGCGTTAACATGGAATTAATGTACCTTTCTAAGAGGCCCATTTATTAACATTATCTTTACTAAAATAATGTGAAAAGGGGTGTTTTCACACCCTTTCACATTATTTTAGTATCACTCCAATGTATTAAAGGTTTGTGGAGCAGTTTTCGTGATAAACTGCTGCAAACCCTTTAATTCACTTTTTTTTTTAGTAACCCACTTCGCATTCCCCATACTTACTGTATAATGGGAAATGCGATATGGCCAAATTTACAAAAAAAAAAAAAGGTGAAAATACACTGCAGTGACAATTTCGCCAGGTCAGGCTGGCGAGATCACGGGGCAGCACTGCGATAGGCAGGCATTTGTCCAGCTTTCCCCGCCCCTGGCAGAGAAAACTGTGAGGGACCCAGCTCCAGAGATCAGCTATGTGAGTACGATGGACATGCAAGCTGATCAAAGTGAAGAAAGAAAAAAAAAGTTTAAGACAAAACAAAAACATACTTACAAGTCCAGGGATTCACTGAACGCTGCCGGGCGCTGGTCCCCCATAAGCTGTGATGCAAAGAAAAGTGACACTGCAAAGTGGCAGCCCACTTTACAGCACCGGGGGTCACCGCAGCACACAGGATCCGGTGTCCAACAGCCCAGCAAGAGCAGCGTAGACCGGCTCCCCGGACTGGTAAGTATGTTATCCTGCTGGGGGGGGGTCCATGGTGCGGGCTGGGGGGGGGTCCATGGTGTGGGGGGGGGGGGGTTAGTCACGACGGGGGAGGGGTGTCGACTGGGCGGCGTTGGTAGTGGCGTTGTCTGCGGGGGCGGCACATGTGCTTCAGTACATCAGTGTATTTTTTGCGAAAAATACCCTGATGATGCTGCGGAGTGGCATTGCAAGCTCTGTCCCTGCATGCGATAATTGATTCATCCCTGTGTTGTAATCAGTTATCGCAGAGTTTGGGCAATTTTATCACATGACATCCGCATCCAAGGATGTGGATGGTGATAAAAAGGCCCCTAAATCAGCTGTATGTTTTTTAAAACTGCCACACAAATTCACAGATGTATAATTACAGTGGTTTGCATTTAAAAAATGCATTTATTGTGGTTTTAAAACATGCTCTCTGATACAGCCAGCTGTTTGCATTATACCTGTATCATAGCAGTGTTTCTGATATGAGGCATCACGTTGCTGCTACATCAGCTGGGAGTGCATGGTGTGTCATGGTGTAATAGTATGTATGAAGTAATGCTGGCACGGTCTCAACAACCACTGGTATAGTAATATATGTGACAGAGCAGCTGGTGTCCCTTTCTTGAAATTCTTGCTTAGGGGGAGGTGAAAAATGACAGATACATAAGCTGTGACACTGATCTCTATCCTGGAGGGAAAATCTCACATACTTTCCCCTGTCTCCTTCCATTTCGCTGACCTTCCTTTTTTTTCGCTCGCTCTCCTGTTTTGCTCTCTTTTCTTTCCTGTCTCCCTCCTTTTCTCTTTTTTTTTTTGCATGCTCTCACTCTATTATTATTCTCACTTTAGAGTGTGGGGGCGAAAATGACCTGAAATTAACATAATTACAGAAGACACCCGGAGAGAGCGTGAAAAGAGAGAGAGTGGGAGTGAAGGAGAGACAGTGAGGAAAAATGAAAGTAGGAACAGAGGCAGAAGCATATGGGGAAAGAAAGACTGAACAGAAGTAAGGGATAAAAAGAACTGATCCATGGGCAGAATGCATTCATATTTAATATACTGTAGGTTGATACCATTTATTTTTTTCACGGATAAGGTATTTGCAATCAGAGATAGATAGATAGATAGATAGATAGATAGATAGATAGATAGATAGATAGATAGATAGATGGATGGATGGATGGATGGATGGATGGATGGATAGATAGATAGATAGATAGATAGATAGATAGATAGATAGATAGATAGATAGATAGATAGACATAAACCTACTTTTAATGATCTAACTTAGATGATATCTACTTAATCCAATACTAAATAATTACATTTGTTACAAAAAAATATATTGTCAAAGCAAACAAATGTACATCAATAGTTTTTTCCTGACCTGTCACATACTGTATGCAATTATTTAATAGTCAGTGGGTGCTGAAGCTTTAAAAATTTTGTTTACAAAAATAAAAGCAAATGAGCCGCTTGTACAGTACATTGATGTGGCGTAGGTGGTTATGCCTGGACCACCCACCTCTTGCCCTGATTTTCTCTTATTAGCCTAATGCTTTCTCCCCATGTCTCTGTTTCTGTAGGGTTTATGAAAGGACCCATGTACAAGAAGCTTTAATATCCAACCATAGTAGTTGTGGGGGCACATTTGTAGCACTGCACTAAGTATGCTAAATGCGGCCCAGGCAATCTCACATTGCATTTACAGTAATGTACAGTATTTACTCCACCGGTGCATTTCTTGGGGGCAGAGAGCAAATATAATAAATATAATATACTTACATCAATCTATTTTCTCCTCTCATATGTCAGGCAACAGCCTGCCCCCTTAATCCCCTTCCCTCCTAATTTCCAATCAGCCTCTCTCCCACTGTATGCTCACTTCAATCTGTCTTTCTCCACTGGCACATTTCCATCCTCTTTTTTGAAGCATGTATTCAACTCACCAATCCTCTATCTCTTGGCCCAGTCTCTCTATCTACCATCCTCTTCTCAATTGCCTCCAAAACAGGGCAGGCAACAGAAAACTTGGGGCCCGGTACAGTTAGATCCAGGCACGTTCCAAAAGAGCGGCCGAACAGAGCGCCACATTTTATGGACGCCACTAGCTCTGGCCACCATATTGGAGCCTGGAGCCATCCCTACAGCAGCAGCAGTGTCTGCCTCCTAGCAGAGACATGCACTGCATCACATCCCACAGCCCTAAGTAAACCCCCTCCCCACTAACCGGGCTCGCGGTCCGACAGCTGAGGCTCCTGATTGGCTGCCGGATGGCGAGCTATGATTGGCTCGCGGACTGGCGCCTAGTTGGAGCCAGACACCCCCGCAGCCGCCGGAGACTGAGGGGCAGGAGAGGCGCACGCTGCGCTCTCCTCCCCGCCCTCAACTTAAGAGCAGCAGCAGCAGCCTCCCCGCCCTTCAGAACAAGAGACGCGTGGTGAGCAGCATGGGGGAGGGGGGATATCTGTCACTGTGTAGGGACATGTGTATCAGGCACTGGGGGCATGTCTGGCACTGTGTGGGGACATGTGTATCTGGCACTGTGTGGGGACATGTGTATCAGGCACTGGGGGCTAATCTGGCACTGTGTAGGGACATGTGTATCTGGCACTGGGGGCATATCTGGCACTGTGTAGGGACATGTGTATCTGGCACTGGGGACATATCTGGCACTGTGTAGGGACATGTGTATCTGGCACTGGGGACATACCTGGCACTGTGGGAACATGGGTATCTGGCACTGGGGGCATATCTGGCACTATGGGGACATGTGTATCTGGCATTGGGGGCATATCTGGCACTGTGTGAGGACATGTGTATCTGGCATTGGGGGCATATCTGGCACTGTGTGAGGACATGTGTATCTGGCATTGGGGGCAAAACTGGCACTGTGTAGGGACATGTGTATCTGGCACTGGGGACATATCTGGCACTGTGGGGACATGTGTATCTGGCACTTGGGGCATATCTGGCAATGTGTAGGGACATGTGTATCTGGCACTGGGGACATATCTGGCACTGTGTAGGGACATGTGTATCTGGCACTGTGGGGCATATATGTATCTGGCACAGTGGGGAATATATGTATCTGGCACTGTGGGGATATGTGTACCTGGGGGGCATATCATGTGTATCTGGCACTGCTGGGGGGCATTTCATGTGTATCTGGCACTGCTGCCGGGCATATCATGTGTATCTGGCACTGCTGGGGTGCATATCATGTGTATCTGGTACTGCTGGGGGCATATCATATGTATCAGGCACTGCTGCGGGTCATATCATGTGTATCTGGCACTGCTGCAGGAAATATCATGTGTATCTGGCACTGCTGCAGGGCATATCATGTTTATCTGGCACTGCTGGGGGGGCATATCATTTGTATCTGACACTGCTGTGGGGCATATCATGTCTATCTGGCACTTCTGGCGGCATATTGTGTCTATCTGGCACTGATGGGGGGCATATCTTGTATCTGGCAGTGCTGGAGGGCATGTCATGTCTATCTGGCACTGCTGGGGGGCATGTCATGTCTATCTGGAACTGCTGGGGGGCATGTTCATGTCTATCTGGCACTGCTGGTGGACATGTCATGTCTATCTGGAACTGCACTACTGGGGTCATTATGTGTATCTGGCACTATACTGGAGACATGGGGGGTAATTCAGACCTGATCATAACTGCACATTTGTTAGCAGATGGGCAAAACCATGTGCACTGCAGGGCGGGCAGATATAATGTGCAGAGAGAGTAAGATTTGGGTGGGTTGTGTTAAAACTGAAATCTACATTGCAGTGTAAAAATAAAGCAGCCAGTAATTACCCTGCACAGAAACAAAATAACCCAGCTCGTTATTTTTTTCTCGCAACGGAGCGATTAGTCGCTAATGCGCATGCGCAATGTCCGCAGTGCGACTGCGCCAAGTAAATTTGCTATGCAGTTAGGAATTTTACTCACGGCATTACGAGGTTTTTTCTTCGTTCTGGTGATCGTAATGTGATTGACAGGAAGTGGGTGTTTCTGGGCGGATGCTGGCCGTTTTATGTGAGTGTGTGAAAAGACGCTGCAGTTTCTGGGAAAAACGCGGGAGTGGCTGGAGAAACGGAGGAGTGTCTGGGCGAACGCCGGGTGTGTTTGTGACGTCAAACCAGGAACGACAAGCACTGAACTGATCGCACAGGCAGAGTAAGTCTCGAGCTACTCAGAAACTGCACAGAGAAGTCTTTTCGCAATATTGCGAATCTTTCGTTCGCAATTTTGATAAGCTAAGATTCACTCCCAGTAGGCGGCGGCTTAGCGTGTGCAAAGCTGCTAAAAGCAGCTTGCGAGCGAACAACTCGGAATGACCCCCATGGTTTTTGCCAACTGCTAACAAATTTGCTGCTGCGATCAACTCTGAATTAGGCCCATTATGTGTAAGGAACAGTCCTGTGGCTGTTATGTGTAAGGCTGCTAATTGTGTGTGTAGAGGGGGTGTGAAAGATATTTATTTATAGTTTGATAATATGAAATTGAGAGGCCACGCCCACTTTTCCCAGGAGCATGGGGGGGGGGGGGAGCGGGGGGCTTCACAATTTTCTCACTCGGGGTGCTAGTAGGCCTGGAGCATAGGAATCCTGGCCAGTGGAGCTGTTGCCAAGTCCTGTAACTGCCTGCAATAGAGCTTGACCTGGAAGAGCAGGCACACACTCTCACCGCACAGTCACTGCCCTATTTGGAAAAGAGGGCTCACGTCACTGCCTGGCTCTAATCACCGTATCCCTGGGGCCCCTCTGATCCTTGAGGCCCGGTACAGGTGTCCCCTTTGACCCCCCCTCCCGTCGCCGGCCATGCTCCAAAATGCTCAAATAATTTGTAAACAAACATTTATCTCACTTTGGTGGGAGATTTATGAGAACTTGGAAAGAGATAAAGTGGGGAGGGATAAAATCTAGCCAATCCGCTTCTACAGATGTAGCCACACTCATCTAGCCGGCAGCTTGTTATATTCGCGGCAAGCCGAACATGATACATGCATGGATCTAAGGGGGTAATTCAGACCAGATCGCTCTTCTGCGAATTTGCAGGGGTTTGCGATCAGATAGTTGCCACCAAGGCAGAGTGAAATTCCACCCAGTGCAAGTCTGCATACGCCGTGTGAAAAGCTTTACAAACGCTGGTCAGCTGCAAATCCATTCGCAACTCACTCACCATACTTACTCCTACAGTGCAAAAGAAACAGGCTGTTGGGGGTCGGAGCTGACGTCACACACCCTCCCTAAAACCGCTTGGGAACTCCTGTGTTTTTCCTGACACTCCCAGAAAACGGCCAGTTACCACCCCCAAACGTCCGATTCCTGTCAATCAACCGGCGTTCGCGTAGCGGTAAAAAAAGATGATGATTTCTTTTGCAGTTTGGCCTCGCGAGTGCGCATTATTATCCGGACACATTTGACAATTGTCCGCCTTGAGAATTCACACAACAGCTATCAGGTCTGAACCACCCCCTTAAGTTTGCACACCCATAGGAATACATGGGCGCCGCATTAATTCGCAGCTCACCGCAGTGAATGTGCCTATGCAGCCGTACCACAGGCTGGATGAGCATGGCTACATCTGTAAGTGTCATTTTACAGGCTGTGTTTGAAAAATGACAGTAGCTGACCCAAAACTCAGAAAACTACCATTTGCGGAGGTTTTGCAGTATGCCCCATATGTATCAAGCTCTGGAATGCAAAGGATCGCCCTCATCATTAATAACACCACAATTACTTCAGACTCCCAAGTCCACTGGCTTGGTGTCACATGTGGTTCTGACCCCTGCTTATTTTTAAAATGAAGGGGTCTATTTACTAAACCTTGGGTGGAGATAAAGTGGACGGAGATAAAATCTCAACCAACCAGTTCCTAACTGTCATTTTTCAAACCCAGCCTGTGACATGGCAGTTAGAAGCTGATTGGCTCGTACGTTATCTCCAGCCACTTCATCTCCATCCAAGGCTTAGTAAATAGACCCCTAAGTCTCAAAGTCCTGTTACCTCCACCTTAGAAATATTACCAGACAATTAGCTTTTCTCACCCATGATGATACCAAAAGTGTACTACGTGGTCTTGTCTCCTCACACCTCAACTACTACAACCTCTTCCTATCTGATAAAACTGGGTTTCCATTCACAACTCTACATCTGCAACACAACTTTGAAAATTCCTACACTGTCCACCTGTGGCACCCCGGAGAAAATTGTGTATACCCCTTTAAACATAAATGAGTGTTTGCAGCCTGATGGTTCATTTGGCTGGCACAGTGGGGGTTAAGGGACGGACCAGAGCCAGGTCACGTGTCCTGTTTGTGAGGTGGCAGGAGCTGATTGGACAGTGAAGGAGAGAACAAGCGAAGCCTTGTGGGAAGAAGAAGGTGGTGAGATAGAGAGAAGCAATTGAAGAAGCTGGATGTGTGTCGAGGAGTGGAGTGGGAGAGCTGATGTGGCATGAATCGGGTGGTCACACAGGGTGGTGGAGAGCAGCACTGCAGAGCTGAAGCAGTGAGGTGCTTTTGTGAGTGTGGAGAACTGGGAGATCGGGCATTAGATGTTGCAGTCGGGGTCCAGACACCACCATGGGGAGGACACCATGGCTATCTTGAAAGAACTGAAACCGCTGAGACAAGTTCAGAGAGAGAGCAGAATAACATGTGAGGTTTGGAGTGAGTAACAGAGACTGCTTGTTGTTGTGGACTGCAGGAGAGTGAGTGCTAAGCCCTATTGTTTTTTATCACACACATAGTACTCACAATTGCATGGGGAAAAGAAGTGTTACCAGACCCTTAACTGAGAATCACGCAGAGTGACCCCTGTTTAATCAGTGTTCACCATAGGCATTACTTGTTGGAAGAACTCCGTAGAGGCATTGAGTTGTTTTAGGGAGTAAGAGACTAAAAGACATGATCAATCTTTCTTCTAAAAGTGCAGTTACACAACATCCCCCATTGCAATACTGTGGCACTGTAAGATCTATGAGCTCCAATGTGTATTGCTTGTGGATACTGGGACATTTTTGAGTATTAAGGATATTTAGAAAAGTAGCATTTATATTGAAAATCATATTCTTATTCTCCTTCTCCACTTTTTTTTTTGTATCATTTTTCTCGGAACATGCATACATCTGTGATTAGATTGATTGAAACCATTGAATTATTGAATGTCCCAGTGTATTGTGAGCTGTAGCTAAATATGATTTTCTTGTTATCCTCAATCTTTGTAATCATTCCATGTTCATTATTGTGATTACCCAATGCTTGCCGTATAACTAATTACCACCTTTAATCCAGAAGTCTTTGTGGCCTAATAAAAAAAACTTCCTGTTGGAGATTGCTGTCATTGAGAGGCAGATTTGTTAAGCCTAGTGAAGTGATAAAGTGCAAGGTGATAACGCACCATCCAGTCAGCTCCTAACTGTCATTTTTCAAACCCAACCTGTAGCATGGAAGTTAGGAGCTGACTGGCTGGTGCGTTATCACCTTCCCCTTTATCACTTCACCAGGCTTAATAAATCTACCCCTGAATCACTGTTGCATATCAATCTATCCTACTGTACCTCTCTGCACCAGATACAAGGAACAAGGTACGGGGGAAAACATCTTAGGGAAAGGGTCTATCAGCTAGTCACCGAACATCTATGATACCTCTTCCAACCACTAAGACACCTGTCAACTCAGGGGTGTTACACATACACAAACCAGTTCCAATAGTTCACCCTTATCTACACAGTACCTCAACAACAACATACCTTTATACAGTAAAACTCAAAATTAATCTCTGAATATTCTCCCTATCAAACTAAATACTCAGAACTAAGATCCTCTCCCCGGCATTGGAGCAGGTATTTGTCCTCTAATCCTGCTGTAAGAAATGCCTGGAAGATGTTTATGCCCTTAGGGAAATACAGATAAAGCCCACAGAGGGCTCAATTTTAAAAGTGTATATACAGTTGTGCTCATACATTTACATACCCTAGTAGAATTTGTGATTTTCTGGCCATTTGTCAGAGAATATGAATGATAACTCACAAACTTTTCTTTCACTCATGGTTAGTGGTTGGGTGAAGCCATTTATTGTCAAACAACTGTGTTTACTCTTTTTAAATCATAATGACAACAGAAACTACCCAAATGACCCTGATCAAAAGTTTCACCTTTGAAAAAGTCACGTGGAGCGTGACGAAACGCGTTAGGACCTGCCTCTTCACACACCCTGCACAGGTGTCTTCAACAGAGCATCTATTTCACACCCTGGACGCCTACATCTCTGATGGTCTATTGCAAGTAGCAGCACAGACGGATCCAGACACTCTCTGCCAGCCCACAATACACGGCACGGCTTTTCCTCTCCGCTGCACAGCTACGTGGGCACTGCAGGATACCTGACCGGGGACGCCCGGATCACTTACCAGCCCACTGGAGAGGTATTAATCATTCTATTAAACGGGTGCTGCACAGTTTACCAGTTCCGGAATTCTATCTGTGTCATGGACTCTCCAGTGTTTGAATAGCAATTAACATTGGCAGCTGTGGATATAGACTGCTGTTCCGATTCCATTTATTATCACACCGGAAGATTTCCAGCTCATTTAACACTCTGTGACAAGGGTTGTGTTTTTTATTATTCTTCAATCTTTATTTATATATAATTTATATTTATTTTCATTCTATCTACAGTTATTGGTACTATTAAATTGGTAAAAAATTATTTTTATATTAAATATCCATTTCTATACGTTGGCTCTTTCTTCTTTGTATTTCTGATATACAGCGCAGCTGTTTTTCATGTATTTGTTCTTCCTGTTTCTCAACTACATATAGTTGGTCGGCAAGCGCAGTAACTCACAAATTTAGGCATTTAATTATTACTCATTTTTGCATATTTTATGCGGTATTAAACTGACAGAGGCGCTTTTTCAGCAGTTAATAGATTTTATTCTGTTTTTGCAATCGCTCATGATAATTTGCATTCTTCTTAATGTGGCACTGTAGGTGCATAAAGGCAGAACACAAAAGCATAACCTTTTCTTCTCATATGAATGTTTATGGCTAAATATAGCTTAAAAATACATATAAATGAGCTTTCTGACACATGAATTTCGAAATGTAGATTTTTCCCCCCCTTTATTTTTATTTTAAATCTTATTGGGATGTACATGTTTTAACAATATGTATTATGTTTATATTACATGAGATGGAGCATTATATCTGGCAAAATAGCAAAACTAGCAAGGCATGCTGGTACTGTATGTGTAGTTCAGTCAACAACAGCTGGAGGACCGAAGGTTCAGTGTACAGGGTGAATAATAAAAATTAAATAAACAGATCAGTAAAGAAAATGCTACATGTACAGTCCTGTACAGTCTTTTCCACAGGAAATGTGTATTAGAGGTACTGTATACACTAAATGTACAGTAATGTTTTTTTTTTTTTTTTTTTATCACAAACACACAAATGCATCCCAGACGGAAATCTGCTGTACACAGCAGACAGCTTATGGTGACAGGACTCACTTACTGTATCCCCACCCATTGTCGTGGTGTATTTTAGATAGCATAATGAGACACTCCTGCAGTATTGCCCGGATTCATGTAAAACCTGTGTGCAAGCAAACAGTATATCTATTGAATTCAAAGTACAGTAACAGCACAGTACAGTATATTACCAGAGCCGGCCCTAACCAATATGATGCCCTAGGCAAGATTTTGGCTGATGCCCCCTTGCACAGATGCTAGTTCCACCACTGACCCTGTACCCCTTTCCCAGCACCATCACCCCTCACCCATACCAGTCCTCATTTTGGTGCTCTTACTCCCTATATTTTAAATAGGAACAGTGTGAACATTCGGTGCCAGCCCAAAACGGTGCATGTTCTTGCTGGGAAGGGGCATGGCCACACAATAATACCCCCATTTGAAATTACGCCACACAGTACTGCAACTTTATTCACATTACACCGCACCATATTGCTCTTTATTCAAATTAGACCACAAAGTAGTGTCCTTTCTTACCGTTACGCCACAAAGTACTGTAGTACACCTATTACACATAATGCCGCACATTAGTAATGCATTTCATATGCAGATAGAGCCGCAGTCACACACAGAATATAGACATGCTGCATATCATTTTAATCAGCAGAAGCAGCTTGTGCCCCATTTGCTTAGTTTGACTATGCCTAGGGCCGGCTCTGTATATTACAATAGAAAAAAAAATAGCGTCATGGGAAATAAAAAAATTCATGACAGATACACAAGCTCATGTCTAAATATACAGTAAGCAGTGATCCCTTGCCATTGGTTTTAAATTATGCCCTAATGGCTAGGGGACTTGGCCGCTCACTTACTGTACTGTACTGTATCTCTGACTTCAATAGACTGTATTGTTGCTTAAACTCCTTGTTTTGCATCTGTATACACTATATTTATTTATTAATTGATCATTCTACGGGACCTCATTGCCCCTGTGTATTTTAGCTAGGGGATTGTGACACTCCTTCAGCATTGCACCGTAGCCTGCAAAACTTATGCCGTCGCTCGCTCCATAGCCGAGTACTGCCACGAGGCGGGGGTTCACGGGTGGTGGCCATTTTGTCAGTTTGCTATGCAATCGAGTCCGGTGTATCATTATGTGCGTAGAGCTTGCTTATCCCTATCGCCCCTGTTTATTTTAGCTAGGGGATTGGGACACTCCTTCAGCATTGCCCCATAGCCTGCAAAACTTATGCCGTCGCTCGCTCCATTGCCGATTGCTGCCACAAGGCGGGGGTTCACGGGCGGTGGCCATTTTGTCAGTTTGCTATGCGATCGAGTCCGGTGTATCGCTATGTGCATAGAGCTCGATTATCTCTATCGATCCTGTGTATATCAGCTAGAGGATTGTGACGCTCCTTCAGCATTGCACCGTAGCCTGCAAAATTTATGCTGTTGCTTGCTCCATAGCCGAGTACTGCCACGAGGCGGGGGTTCACGGGCAGCGGCCATTTTGTCAGTTTGCTATGCAATCGAGTCCGGTGTATCGTTATGTGCGTAGAGCTCGCTTATCTCTATCGCCCCTGTGTATTTTAGCTAGGGGATTGTGACGCTCATTCAGCATTGCCTGTAGCCTGCAAAACCTGTGATGTCACTCGCTCCGTAGCCTGCTGCTACAGAATTGTATGTGTACCGTACGGTGCACAGAACCTTAACAGTAGAAATGCTCCTGTAGCTTTGCCCTGCTTTATGTAAAACTTGTGTGCACACTTCTATTGAATGTGAAAGTATACTACAGTACGATAGATACAAAAATAAAAAAATAATAAAGTGTCTGGAAGAAACTAACATGCATTCGTACTTTAGGAATCGAACCCGAGACTCTAAGCATGGGAAGCGGAACACTTCACCACTCGGACACTTCGCCGCCAACAGATGAAAAAGCCCATTGGTTTTGATTATGCCATAATGGCTACGGGATTAGGACGCTAACATACAATATCCCTAACATCAATAGGCAACAATGTACTTGTAATACGTCCATTTGCATCTGTGTACACTACTGGTTTTATGTTGATTTGTCTGCGGGACTTGGACACACACATATTCCTAAAGTACTGTAAATGGACTATACTGTGGCTTTATCACGTTCGTTTGCATTTGTATATGCTGTACTATTTGTGTCTGTACTGTATATACTGTTATATACTGTATGACATACTGTAGCATATTGTAGCGTAATGAGACGCACCAGTAAAGTAGTTCTTACTATGTATTTCAGTATTGTATTTTACTGGAGACCACACGCATGTGCAGTGGTGATTGTAAAAAGCGACATCTGGTGGATGATCGCAGGTATTACACTTAAAGGTAACGACAAACGCTCTGTGCGCCTCCCTACGACTAGGCACGCCTCCCTGCGCCCAGGCACGCTGCGTATGCCCAATCGCGACTAACGCCTCAGCCAGCCAAGATAACGGAGGACCCATCTATAGGTGCATAATGGCAGAACACAAAAGCATAGCCTTTTCTTCTCATATGAATGTTTATGGCTAAATATAGCTTAAAAAGACATATAAATGAGCTTTCTGACACATGAATTTCGAAATGAAATTTTTCCCCTTTATTTTTATTTTAAATCTTATTGGGATTTACATGTTTTAACAAAATGTATTATATTTATATTACATGAGATGGAACATTATATTTGATGTATTACAACATGTTTTTTGGACACCTTATAACGGTTGTTTATTTTGCACACATCTTTTGATAGGTTTACTGTAACTGCGGCAATTGTGGCTTTTTTTAGTGAATACAATGTATGTCTGATTTGTTGGGCAATAAGGCGATTTGTGATATAACTTGTTGCGATAAATATGCCACATATGCTGGTGTTTTTAAAAACAAGCCCTGTAAGTAAGGGGCCCTACACATTTGACGATGCGCCGCCGAGGTGCCCGACGGCCGAAACGGCCGACGAGCGACCCGGCGGCGGGGGGGCAGTGACGGGGGGAGTGAAGTTTCTTCACTCCCCCCGTCACGCGGCTGCATTGAAGTGCAGGCAAATATGGACGAGATCGTCCATATTTGCCTGCATGCACAGCCGACGGGAGACCAGCGATGAACGAGCGCGGGGCCGCGCATCGTTCATCGCTGGAGTCTCCACACTGAAAGATATGAACGAGTTCTCGTTCATTTATGAACGAGATCGTTCATATCTTTCAGAAAATCGGCCAGTGTGTAGGGCCTATAAGAATCAGCAGTACAAGAAAAATAATATAAAAGCAGTAATAAGCAGCACAGATAGCCTAAAAAGACTGCTTTGTCTCCACTGGGATGCAGTGTAAGATTTGAATATAATACACACAATATAAATAGCAAAGCATCATATTTTCTAGAGATGAGCGGATCTGGTTCTCCGAGAACCGGACCCACCTGAACTTTTCAATCCAAGTCCGGATCCGAGTCCGGCTCGGGATTTCCTGTCTTACTCGGATCCCAAATCGAGGCCAAATGTCATCATCCCACTGTTGGATTCTTGCGGGTTTTGAATTCTATAAAGGTCCCTTGTGATCGGCGCCATCTTCACTCCGGCTCTGGAGAGTGTACTATACGGACGTGTCCATTTCAGTACTGTGTTGCCTGGCATGGGGCTGCTGAAAGGGGTGCTCTATCTGCTGTATCTAAAAGGGGTGCTCTGTCTGCTGTATCTGAAAGGGGTGCACTGTCTGCTTTATCTGAAAGGGGTGCTCTGCTGTATCAGTCCAGACGGGGTGCTCTCTCTGGGGTAAATTTACTAAGATGGGAGTTTTTTAGAACTGGTGATCTTGCCCATAGCAACCAATCAAATTCTACTTAACATTTATCTAACAGCTTCTAGAAGATAATAGATAGAATCTGATTGGTTGCTATGGGCAACATCACTAGTTCTAAAAAAAACTCCCACCTTAGTAAATTTACCCCTCTGCCTGCTGCATCTGCAAGAGGTGCTCTGTATATCAGTCCAGGCGGTGTGTTCTGTCTGCTCTATCTGAAAGGGGTGCTCTGTCTGCTGTATCTGAAAGGGGTGTTCTGTCTGCTGTGTCTGAAAGTAGTGCTCTGTCTGCTGTATCTGAAAGGGGTGCAATGCTGTATCAGTCCAGTCAGGGTGCTCTGTCTGCGGTATCTGAAAAGGGGGCTCTGCTGTATCAGTCCAGGTGGGGTGCTCTGTCTGTTGTATCTGAAAGAGATGCTCTGTCTGCTGTATCTGAAAGGGGTGCTCTGCTGTATCAGTCCAGACGGGGTGCTCTGCTGTAACAGTCCAGGCGGGGTGCTCTGTCTGCTGTATGTGAAAGGGGTGATCTGTGCATCCATTCAGGGACACCGCCCCAGTGTAAAATTAAAATAATAAAAGCTAAAAACAAAAAGCCTAAAAATATAATTATTTAAAAAAATATATATATATTTTGTGCTGTACCCCAGTGTACTATACAATTTTTATTATATTTTCATAAGTACTGAGACACTGCCGGTCAGACTGCAGTATATTATTTCCTACTCATACACATATTGTGTAACACTGTTGGTGAAGGTCAACCACAGTGTTTGATCACTATTTCTGCCGCACACAGGGCCGGATTAACAATGGGGCGGATGGAGCTGCAGCTCCAGGCCCCCCATTGAAAATAGGCCCACAGGATCTCCTGCAATGCAGCCAGTGTTAACAGTAAAAAAAACACTGGCTGCATAGCGTTGTCCCCACAGAGGACTGCGCTTACCCCTCCACTGGTCCGGCTGCCGTGATCGGAGCTCAACCCCGATCAGGCAGCGTATGGTAACAGCACCCCGTGCAGCCAGTATCCCTGATGCTGCAGCCTGTGCTGGTGCTCGGTGGCTGGGCTCAGTCAGTGGGCTGTGCAGCACTTCCTGATACTGCAAGCTCCGCCCACTGCATGACATCATGCAGGGGGCGGGGCCAGGACTCGACACTGCTGCCATCCATGTCACACACTACTATACTGAGCACTGCAGAGGCAGGAAAAGGTAAGAGAGAGAGAAGTAACATGGGAGGGAAAGTGAAAGGGGGAATGTAAGGAAGGAGTGCAGTTGAGGAACAGTAGTGCACCTGAGATAGACAGGTAGGTGATTAAGTTATGTTAGAAAAGTAAAGCAAGATACTGTGAGAGATTAGAAAAGAAGACAAGCATGTGATATCAGAGATTCAGTGATAGGCAGTTTTTGACCCTGTTTTAAAAAATGAGTGGGCCCTGCAGGATGTGCTGTGCAGTCAGTCTCTCACCGCTGGCAGCGATCTTATCCAATCGCTGCCAGAGACCAACGTCCTCCCCTCTCTGCCCACCAACGCATAGCATAACGCTCTACAATTTAAATCAGGTGTGCGTCGGGGGAGAGCTTGCTTCCCTTTGTCCCACACAGCATCTGTATCTGATCTGCACTGTATTCCACCCACACTGTATCCCACCCACACTGTATCCTACCCACACTGTATCCCACCTGCACTGTATCCCTCCCGCACTGTATCCATCCCACATTGTATCCCACCCGCACTGTATCCCTCCCACACTGTATCCATCCCACATTGTATCCCACCCGTACTGTATCCCTCCCGCACTGTATCCGTCCCACACTGTATCCCACCCGCACTGTATCCCACCCGCACTGTATCGGTCCCGCACTGTATCCGTCCCACACTGTATCCGTCCCACACTGTATCCCACCCGCACTGTATCGGTCCCGCACTGTATCCCACCCACACTGTGTCCTACCCACACTGTATCCCACCCACACTGTATCCATCTTACATTGTATCCTACCCGCACTGTATCGGACCCGCACTGTATCCGTCCCACACTGTATGGCAGATGATGCAGGAAGAGCTGCTCAAGAGGCTGTTGTGAACGTGAATGCGCAGGTGCAGCAGGTCAGTGTTCCCATACAGTGTCTGCCCCTTCTCCAGCTCAGTGTCCCCACCATTACTGATCCCCATCCCAGTGTCTCCCTGCGTTCCCTCCCCAAACAGCCCACTGCACCCATCCCAGTACCCTCCCACCTAGAACCCTCAGTCCAGTCCAGTGGCGGGCTGGCCAGGGGGGCAGAGTGCCAGGTGCCCCCTGGGCTGTGCTATCGCCACGGGACGCAGCCTACTCCATTGCAAAAGGGCACAGGTGGTCCAGTGTGCGCTGCGGCAGCCATGTGGGCTCTCTTACTGTGTGTCCTCCAGGGCTACGGAAGCCCTGTAGGACACAATTAAAAGATACGCAATCTGTGATACGGCTGTACGCTGCTGTGCATAGGCGGCCATATCACACGGGGGGACTGTTTGCTATGGCTCTGTGCACTGTACAGCAAGTGGCGGGGGGCGGCGGCAGCAGGAGTGAGGTACTGACTGTGCTCAGTATATTAGTGACACAGCCACCATCCTGCTAGCGGCCTTGTCACCCTGACCCACCCTTCACAGATTACATAGGTGACCATGCCCCTATTGCTCATTAATACGCCCCCAGCAGGGTTAGGGGTAGTGTGTGTGGGGAGCAGGTGCAGGGTAGGGAGTGGTGTAGTGTGTACGGGGCGCGGGTGCAGGGTTAGGGGTAGTGTAGTGTGTACGGGGAGTGGGTGCAGAGTTAGGGGTAGTGTGTACGGGGAGCTGGTGCAGGATTAGGGGTAGTGTAGTGTGTACGGGGAGCTGGTGCAGGGTTAGGGGTAGTGTAGTGTGTACGGGGAGCGGGTGCAGGGTTAGGGGTAGTGTAGTGTGTACGGGGAGCGGGTGCAGGGTTAGGGGTAGTGTAGTGTGTACGGGGAGCGGGTGCAGGGTTAGGGGTAGTGTAGTGTGTACGGAGAGCGGGAGCAGGGTTAGGGGTAGTGTAGCGTGTATGTGGAGCGGGTGCAGGGTTAGGGGTAGTATAGCTTGTACGGGGAGCGGGTGCAGGATTAGGGGTAGTGTAGTGTGTACGGGGAGCGGGTGCAGGGTTAGGGGTAGTATAGTGTGTACGGGGAGCGGGTGCAGGATTAGGGGTAGTATAGTGTGTACGGGGAGCGGGTGCAGGGTTAGGGGTAGTGTAGTATGTGCGGGGAGCGGATGCAGGGTTAGGGGTAGTGTAGTGTGTACGGGGAGCGGGTGCAGGGTTAGGTGTAGTATAGTGTGTACGGGGAGCGGGTGCAGAGTTAGGGGTAGTGTAGTGTGTGCGGGGAGCTGGTGTGACTAATGAAGCTAATTGGAAACTTCAAATTATATTCTGTCTGTTTTTGTTTTGTTTTTTGTATCCTGGTTTTTACCATATTCGTTAATGCATATTTCTCTGACGTCCTAGTGGATGCTGGGAACTCCGTAAGGACCATGGGGAATAGCGGGCTCCGAAGGAGGCTGGGCACTCTAGAAAGATTTATGACTACCTGGTGTGCACTGGCTCCTCCCACTATGACCCTCCTCCAAGCCTCAGTTAGATTTTGTGCCCGGCCGAGGTTGGATGCACACTAGGGGCTCTCCTGAGCCTTTAGAAAGAAAGTATAGAAATTAGGTTTTTTATTTTCAGTGAGACCTGCTGGCAACAGGCTCACTGCAGCGAGGGACTAAGGGGAGAAGAAGCGAACCTGCCTGCTTGCAGCCAGCTTGGGCTTCTTAGGCTACTGGACACCATTAGCTCCAGAGGGATCGACCGCAGGCCCAGTCCTTGGTGTTCGGTCCCGGAGCCGCGCCGCCGTCCCCCTTACAGAGCCAGAAGCAAGAAGAGGTCCGGAAAATCGGCGGCAGAAGACATCAGTCTTCACCAAGGTAGCACACAGCACTGCAGCTGTGCGCCATTGCTCCTCACACACACTTCACACTCCGGTCACTGAGGGTGCAGGGCGCTGGGGGGGGGGCGCCCTGAGAAGCAATAATAACACCTTGGCTGGCAAAAATACCACAATATATAGCCCCAGAGGCTATATATGTGGAAAATACCCCTGCCAGAATCCAGGAAAAAGCAGGAGAATAGTCCGCGGAAAAGGGGCGGAGCTATCTCCTTCAGCACACTGGCGCCATTTTCCCTCACAGCTCCGCTGGAAGGAAGCTCCCTGGCTCTCCCCTGCAGTCTACACTACAGAAAAGGGTAAAAAAGAGAGGGGGGGGCACTAAATTTAGGCGCAGTATACATTTATATAGAAAAAGCAGCTATAGGGGACATAACTCAGTTAGTCCCTGCATTATATAGCGCTCTGGTGTGTGCTGGCATACTCTCACTCTGTCCCTCCAAAGGGCTTTTGTGGGTCCTGTCCTCTGTAGAGCATTCCCTGTGTGTGTGCGGTGTGTCGGTACGGCGGTGTCGACATGTTTGATGAGGATAATGATGTGGAGACGGAGCAGATGCCTTTAGAAGGGATGTCACCCCCTGCGGGGCAGACACCTGAGTGGATGAGCTTATGGAAAGAAATGAGTGCACGTATAGACTCCTTGCATAAGAAATTTGACGACATGCCAAATGTGGGACAGCCGACTTCTCAGCTCGTGCCTGTCCAGGCGTCTCAAAGGTCATCAGGGGCTCTGAAACGCCCGCTACCTCAGATCGCAGACGCAGATGTCGACACTGATACTGACACCAGTGTCGACGACGATGAGTCTAACCTGATGCCCACTAAGGCCATTCACTGCATGATTGAGGCAATGAAAGAGGTGTTACACATTTCTGATATAAATACAGGTACCACTAAAAAGGGTATTATGTTTGGGGAGAAAAAACTACCCGTAGTTTTTCCCCCATCAGATGAATTAAATGAAGTGTGTGAAGAAGCGTGGGCTTTCCCTGATAAAAAATTGGTAATTCCTAAGAAGGTACTAATGGCGTTCCCTTTCCCGCCAGAGGATAGGTCACGTTGGGAAACACCTCCTAGGGTGGATAAAGCGCTCACACGTTTGTCTAAAAAGGTGGCACTACCGTCTCCGGATACGGCCGCCCTCAAGGAACCTGCTGATAGAAAGCAGGAGGCGATCCTGAAGTCTGTATACACACACTCAGGCATTATACTTAGGCCAGCTATTGCGTCAGCATGGATGTTCAGTGCTGCCGCTGCGTGGTCAGATAAACTGTCAGAAAATATTGACACACTAGACAGAGACACGATTCTGCTAACCATAGACCATATCAAAGACTCAGTCTTATATATGAGAGATGCACAGAGGGAAATCTGCCGGCTGGCATCTAAAGTAAGTGCATTGTCCATTTCTGCTAGGAGAGGCTTATGGACTCGCCAGTGGACAGGAGATGCAGATTCTAAAAGGCACATGGAAGTTTTGCCTTACAAGGTGAGGAATTATTTGGGGATGGTCTCTCGGACCTAGTTTCCACAGCAACGTCTGGGAAGTCAGCATTTTTACCCCATGTCCCCTCACAGCCTAAGAAGGCGCCGTTTTATCAGGTTCAGTCCTTTCGGACCCAGAAAAACAAGCGTGGAAAAGGCGGGTCTTTTCTGTCCAGAGGCAGAGGTAGGGGAAAAAGGTTCCCAGGAGCAAAAGTCCTCCCCCGCTTCTTCTTCCAAGTCCACCGCATGACGGTGGGGCTCCACAGGCGGAGCCAGGTACGGTGGGGGGCCGCCTCAAGGATTTCAGCGATCAGTGGGCTCGCTCACAGGTAGATCCCTGGATCCTTCAAATAGTATCTCAGGGGTACAAACTGGAATTCGAGGCGTCTCCACCCCACCGGTACCTAAAATCTGCCTTGCCGATTGCTCCCTCAGACAGGGAGGCGGTGCTAGCGGCAATTCACAAGCTGTATTCCCAGCAGGTGATAATCAAGGTACCCCTACTTCAACAAGGCCGGGGTTACTATTCCACACTATTTGTGGTGCCGAAACCGGACGGTTCGGTGAGACCCATTTTAAATTTGAAATCCTTGAACACATACATAAAAAAATTCAAGTTCAAGATGGAATCGCTCAGGGCGGTTATTGCAAGCCTGGACGAGGGGGATTACATGGTATCCCTGGACATCAAGGATGCTTACTTGCATGTCCCCATTTACCATCCTCACCAGGAGTACCTCAGATTTGTGGTACAGGATTGCCATTACCAATTCCAGACGCTGCCGTTTGGACTGTCCACGGCACCGAGGGTATTTACCAAGGTTATGGCGGAAATGATGATACTCCTTCGAAAAAAGGGTGTTTTAATTATCCCGTACTTGGACGATCTCCTAATAAAGGCGAGGTCCAAGGAACAGTTGTTGGTGGGAGTAGCACTATCTCAGGAAGTGCTGCACCAGCACGGCTGGATTCTGAATATCCCAAAGTCACAGCTGGTTCCGACGACACGTCTACTGTTCCTGGGTATGATTCTGGATACAGTCCAGAAAAAAGTGTTTCTCCCGGAGGAGAAAGCCAGGGAGTTGTCATCTCTAGTCAGAGACCTCCTGAAACCAAAACAGGTATCGGTGCATCACTGCACGCGGGTCCTGGGAAAGATGGTAGCTTCTTACGAAGCAATTCCCTTCGGCAGGTTCCATGCCAGAATCTTTCAGTGGGACCTGTTGGACAAATGGTCCGGATCGCATCTTCAGATGCATCGCTTAATAACCCTGTCTCCAAGAACCAGGGTGTCTCTACTGTGGTGGCTGCAGAGTGCCCATCTTCTAGAGGGCCGCAGGTTCGGCATACAGGACTGGGTCCTGGTGACCACGGATGCCAGCCTTCGAGGCTGGGGGGCAGTCACACGGGGAAGAAACTTTCAAGGACTATGGTCGAGTCAGGAGACTTCCCTTCACATAAATATTCTGGAACTAAGGGCCATTTACAATGCCCTAAGTCAAGCAAAATCCCTGCTCCTACACCAGCCGGTGCTGATCCAGTCAGACAACATCACGGCAGTCGCCCATGTAAATCGACAGGGCGGCACAAGAAGCAGGATGGCAATGGCAGAAGCCACAAGAATTCTCCGATGGGCGGAGAATCATGTACTAGCACTGTCAGCAGTGTTCATTCCGGGAGTGGACAACTGGGAAGCAGACTTCCTCAGCAGACACGACCTCCACCCGGGAGAGTGGGGACTTCATCCAGAAGTCTTCCAGATGCTGGTAAACCGTTGGGAAAAACCACAGGTGGACATGATGGCGTCCCGCCTCAACAAAAAGTTAAAAAGATATTGCGCCAGGTCAAGGGACCCTCAGGCGATAGCTGTGGACGCTCTAGTGACACCGTGGGTGTACCAGTCGGTTTATGTGTTCCCTCCTCTGCCTCTCATACTAAAGGTATTGAGAATAATAAGAAAGCGAGGAGTAAACACAATTCTCGTGGTTCCGGATTGGCCAAGACGAGCGTGGTACCCGGAACTTCAAGAGATGATCTCAGAGGACCCGTGGCCTCTGCCGCTCAGACAAGACCTGCTACAGCAGGGGCCCTGTTTGCTCCAAGACTTACCGCGGCTGCGTTTGACGGCATGGCGGTTGAACGCCGGATCCTGAAGGAAAAGGGCATTCCGGAGGAAGTCATTCCTACGCTTATTAAAGCCAGGAAAGATGTTACGGCAAATCATTATCACCGCATATGGCGGAAATATGTTGCATTGGTGCGAGGCCGAAAAGGCCCCAACAGAGGAATTTCAACTAGGTCGATTTCTGCATTTCCTGCAAGTAGGAGTGAATATGGGCCTAAAACTAGGCTCCATTAAAGTACAGATCTCGGCTCTGTCGATTTTCTTTCAAAAAGAACTAGCTTCAGTGCCTGAAGTTCAGACATTTGGGAAAGGAGTGCTGCATATTCAGCCCCCGTTTGTGCCTCCTGTGGCACCTTGGGATCTCAACGTGATGTTGAGTTTCTTAAAATCACATTGGTTTGAGCCACTAAAAACCGTGGATCTGAAATATCTCACGTGGAAAGTGGTCATGTTATTGGCCTTGGCTTCAGCCAGGCGAGTGTCAGAATTGGCGGCTTTATCATGTAAAAGCCCTTATCTGATTTTCCATATGGATAGGGCAGAATTGAGGACTCGTCCCCAGTTTCTCCCTAAGGTGGTGTCAGCGTTTCACCTGAACCAGCCTATTGTGGTGCCTGCGGCTACTAAGGACTTGGAGGACTCCAAGTTGCTAGACGTTGTCAGGGCCCTGAAAATATATGTTTCCAGGATGGCTGGAGTCAGAAAATCTGACTCGCTGTTTATCCTGTATGCACCCAACAAGCTGGGTGCTCCTGCTTCTAAGCAGACTATTGCTCGCTGGATTTGTAGTACAAATCAGCTTGCACATTCTGTGGCAGGCCTGCCACAGCCAAAATCTGTAAATGCCCATTCCACAAGGAAGGTGGGCTCATCTTGGGCGGCTGCCCGAGGGGTCTCGGCTTTACAACTTTGCCGAGCAGCTACTTGGTCAGGGGCAAACACGTTTGCAAAATTCTACAAATTTGATACCCTGGCTGAGGAGGACCTGGAGTTCTCTCATTCGGTGCTGCAGAGTCATCCGCACTCTCCCGCCCGTTTGGGAGCTTTGGTATAATCCCCATGGTCCTTACGGAGTTCCCAGCATCCACTAGGACGTCAGAGAAAATAAGAATTTACTCACCGGTAATTCTATTTCTCGTAGTCCGTAGTGGATGCTGGGCGCCCATCCCAAGTGCGGATTGTCTGCAATTCTTGTAAATAGTTATTGCTAACTAATGGGTTATTGTTGAGCCATCTGTTGAGAGGCTCAGTTGTTTTCATACTGTCAAACTGGATATAGTATCACGAGTTGTACGGTGTGATTGGTGTGGCTGGTATGAGTCTTACCCGGGATTCAAAATCCTTCCTTATTATGTCAGCTCGTCCGGGCACAGTGTCCTAACTGAGGCTTGGAGGAGGGTCATAGTGGGAGGAGCCAGTGCACACCAGGTAGTCATAAATCTTTCTAGAATGCCCAGCCTCCTTCGGAGCCCGCTATTCCCCATGGTCCTTACGGAGTTCCCAGCATCCACTACGGACTACGAGAAATAGAATTACCGGTGAGTAAATTCTTTTTTTTTTTTTTTTACATGGTAGTGGCATGTTAAAAGAAACTGAAAATGCATATTAGAAAAACCATAGCAGTGCATGCTCATTAATGAGTTTAGTCATAGGATAGTATTTTGTAAATGTTCTGGGGAAAAAATTTCCATGTGGATTGGACTGCCACCACTAACAGGTCTACAGATGGTGTGATGGTTAGCTTTACTGCCTTACAGCACTAAGGTCATGGGTTTGATTCCCACCATGTCCCTAACTGCGTGGAGTTTGTATATTCTCCCCATACTGGCGTGGGTTTCCTCCCACAATCCAAATACCGTATATACCGGTACGTTAGCTCGCAGCATAAAAATAAACCATAGTTAGGTAGGTGGGTAGCTATGCCCTCCATGGTGCTAGCCACACCACTCCCCCATATCGGTAGTCACACCCTCACCACGCTGGTCACACCCCCTGCAGCGGCGCACAATAGGCCCTTCATAAATTACAGCTCCAGGCCCATGAGGACCTTAATCTGGCACTGGCCGCACACACGTATTGTGTGACGCTGTGGGTGAAGGTGGTACCACAGTAATATATTTTATTTCCTACTCATACATTTGTTGTGCGCCACTGTTGGTAAAGGTCAACTGCAGTGTTCAATCATTATTTCATACTCATAGATGTATTGTGCGACACTGTTGGTAAAGGTACAACCGCACTGTTAGATTACTATTTCTGACTAATACACGTATTGGGGGTAATTCCAAGTTGATCGCAGCAGGACATTTTTTAGCAGTTGGGCAAAACCATGTGCACTGCAGGGGAGGCAGATATAACATGTGCAGAGAGTTAGATTTGGGTGTGGTGTGTTCAATCTGCAATCTAAATTGCAGTGTAAAAATAAAGCAGCCAGTATTTACCCTGCACAGAAACAAAATAACCCACCCAAATCTAACTCTCTCTGCACGTGTTATATCTGCCTCCCCTGCAGTGCACATGGTTTTGCCCAACTGCTAAAAAATGTCCTGCTGCGATCAACTTGGAATTACCCCCATTGTGCGAAACTTTTGGTAAAGATCAACCGCAGTATTCGATTACTATTTCTGACTCATACATGTATTGTGCAAAACTGTTGGTGAAATTAAACTTCAGGGTTTGATTACAATTTCATACTTACTGTATACATGTATTGTGCAACACTGTTGGTGAAATTAAACCGCAGTGTTTGATTACTATTTCTGACTCATATTAGTATTGTGCCACACTGAAGGTGGTAAATTTTTTGTAGAAATTGTGGTGTGTGCTGCACCCCACTTCATTTGTGTTTATGGATAGATACGGAGCACGAACAATTGAGAGGAGAGCAGTAAGCACATACTAGTGGTGCAGGTGCTGCCACCAGTCATAATGATACAGGTCCTTCAGCATCATCTACTAAGGCAGATGCCCAGGGGCATAGGAAGCTTAAGTCAATCATTTAGTTTTACAGAGGTAAATAAAAAAACATCAAAAGGAAAGTTATTTCAGAGGCAGTAAGACAAACTGTGCATTCAGAATCAGAACCATCATACATTCTTGAGGAACATTTAGGGGTGTCCACGTCAGCTATGTGTGAGTCTGACATTTCTCACACTGTCCTCATAGAGAAGCCTCTTTCACCTTCTTCCACCACATCTGAACCATCTGCACATGTGGGGAGCAGTAAAAGCAAAGATGGTGATGATGAGGAAATAATAGAAATTAAGGATTCATGTGGATGAGGGGGATGTGTGTGTACTACTACTATCTGACACTGTGGCTGTTGATGATGTTGTTTATGTAAGTCAGCCACCAGTGGCTGCAGTTGTTGACCGTGATAAAAAGAAAGCCATTACAGTGCCTGGGCATAAGACCAAAAAAAACCGCCTCTTGGGTGTGGACTTATTTTTACCCAAATCCTGACAAGGATTGTGAAAGCAACTGCTCCATTTGTGTGGCCAAAGTTAGTAGAGGTAGGAACATTAGCCATCTAGACACCTCCTTCATGTTACATCATTTGCGGCGAAGACATGAAATTTATTGTACAAGATTATAATGTAATTAACACCTCATCATCAACATCCTCAGAGTAATTACTTATATTAGTGCTTCTAAAAAATTGTTTTGTGATGGCCCAAACAAACCAATCGTTTCAGCCACAAGTGACAGTCCCCATCTCTGATATGATTGGTTTGTTTAACTGTGCATGCCCTGATTAATATACACAACATAAGGGACAATTCCATCTTGCACCTCTTTTCTTTGTATAATGTGCTGTTTGGAGCACTGATGACTGTGACGACAAACATTTGTATAGTTTATTAAACTGCCACCCTGTCTGCCACTGCAATGCCATTCTGTTTCCTAGATGTGCCCTGTTGGAAGTTTAAATGCCACATGTTTGTGTGCCACTGCTGTCGCTTAGCTTAATCATACAGCTACCTCTGTGCAACCTTTTGGCCTAAACTGGATGAAAACAATATTGTGAGCTGTGAGGTGGTCAAAATGTACTGGAAATGAGTGGAAATGAATGTTATTGTGGTTAATAATACTGTAGGAGCAAAAACAGGCTCAAATTCTGTGATTTTAGCTTATCCAAAACACGAAGACGATACAGATCCAAAACAAGAGCCCAAAACCCAAGATTTGGGCCGGCGCACATCCCTAATATTTTCTGTAAAAACTTGCAAGTAGAAGGTAAACTTTACAATTCATAATTGGGGTTGGGCACGAGATCTCGACAGTGAAGATGCCAGCGGTCAGAATACTGATAGGGGCATTCTGACTGTCAGAATCACAACACTTTTTAGTAAGTTGCTAATCCTCCCCTCCCTCTAACCCTAGGCCCAGAGCTGGATTTAGGGGCTGATTCAACACCAGACGCTATTGTGCTGAAATTGCTATTAGGCGTATGTGCAAGGTCTTAAACTGCATACTCTTCAGAATGCAGCTAGGCTGCGTAGACAGGGGGCTGCTCTTGTCATACTAGCGCTTCACTGCTTGGGGGGGGGGGGTGAGGACCCGGCATGCGGGGCGGACTTGCCCTGTGCTGGGTGTCTCCCCGCATTTAGCGTAAAGGGTTGTAGTTGTACAATTTTTCACACAACAACAACCCATGCTGAATCAGGCCCATAGACCTCATTGGGCCCAAGGCAATATACCAATTTGGCACCCCTCCTTTTATTTTTTTAAAGTATACTATAGGAGTAATTTTGTTTGTAGAAGTATATTACTACCTGGGCGCAATAACATAAACAAATGGTAGATCAACCATCATCCTGAATTGATGTACTAATAATTGGTAAATGAATCATGATATACATTATAATTAGAGATGTGCACTTGAAATTTTTCGGGTTTTGTGTTTTGGTTTTGGGTTCGGTTCCGCGGCCGTGTTTTGGGTTCGACCGCGTTTTGGCAAAACCTCACCGAATTTTTTTTGTCGGATTCGGGTGTGTTTTGGATTCGGGTGTTTTTTTTAAAAAACACTAAAAAACAGCTTAAATCATAGAATTTGGGGGTCATTTTGATCCCAAAGTATTATTAACCTCAAAAACCATAATTTCCACTCATTTTCAGTCTATTCTGAATACCTCACACCTCACAATATTATTTTTAGTCCTAAAATTTGCACCTAGGTCGCTGGATGACTAAGCTAAGCGACCCTAGTGGCCGACACAAACACCGTGCCCATCTAGGAGTGGCACTGCAGTGTCACGCAGGATGGCCCTTCCAAAAAACACTCCCCAAACAGCACATGACGCAAAGAAAAAAAGAGGCGCAATGAGGTAGCTGTGTGAGTAAGATAAGCGACCCTAGTGGCCGACACAAACACCGGGCCCATCTAGGAGTGGCACTGCAGTGTCACGCAGGATGGCCCTTCCAAAAAACCCTCCCCAAACAGCACATGACGCAAAGAAAAAAAGAGACGCAATGAGGTAGCTGTGTGAGTAAGATAAGCGACCCTAGTGGCCGACACAAACACCGGGCCCATCTAGGAGTGGCACTGCAGTGTCACGCAGGATGGCCCTTCCAAAAAACACTCCCCAAACAGCACATGACGCAAAGAAAAAAAGAGGCGCAATGAGGTAGCTGTGTGAGTAAGATAAGCGACCCTAGTGGCCGACACAAACACCGTGCCCATCTAGGAGTGGCACTGCAGTGTCACGCAGGATGGCCCTTCCAAAAAACACTCCCCAAACAGCACATGACGCAAAGAAAAAAAGAGGCGCAATGAGGTAGCTGTGTGAATAAGATAAGCGACCCTAGTGGCCGACACAAACACCGGGCCCATCTAGGAGTGGCACTGCAGTGTCACGCAGGATGGCCCTTCCAAAAAACACTCCCCAAACAGCACATGACGCAAAGAAGAAAAAAAGAGGCGCAATGAGGTAGCTGTGTGAGTAAGATAAGCGACCCTAGTGGCCGACACAAACACCGGGCCCATCTAGGAGTGGCACTGCAGTGTCACGCAGGATGGCCCTTCCAAAAAACATTCCACAAACAGCACATGACGCAAAGAAAAATTAAAGAAAAAAGAGGTGCAAGATGGAATTGTCCTTGGGCCCTCCCACCCACCCTTATGTTGTATAAACAGGACATACACACTTTAACCAACCCATCATTTCAGTGACAGGGTCTGCCACACGACTGTGACTGAAATGACGGGTTGGTTTGGACCCCCACCAAAAAAGAAGCAATTAATCTCTCCTTGCACAAACTGGCTCTACAGAGGCAAGATGTCCACCTCATCATCATCCTCCGATATATCACCGTGTACATCCCCCTCCTCACAGATTATCAATTCGTCCCCACTGGAATCCACCATCTCAGCTCCCTGTGTACTTTGTGGAGGCAATTGCTGCTGGTCAATGTCTCCACGGAGGAATTGATTATAATTCATTTTAATGAACATCATCTTCTCCACATTTTCTGGATGTAACCTCGTACGCCGATTGCTGACAAGGTGAGCGGCGGCACTAAACACTCTTTCGGAGTACACACTTGTGGGAGGGCAACTTAGGTAGAATAAAGCCAGTTTGTGCAAGGGCCTCCAAATTGCCTCTTTTTCCTGCCAGTATAAGTACGGACTGTGTGACGTGCCTACTTGGATGCGGTCACTCATATAATCCTCCACCATTCTTTCAATGGTGAGAGAATCATATGCAGTGACAGTAGACGACATGTCCGTAATCGTTGTCAGGTCCTTCAGTCCGGACCAGATGTCAGCATCAGCAGTCGCTCCAGACTGCCCTGCATCACCGCCAGCGGGTGGGCTCGGAATTCTGAGCCTTTTCCTCGCACCCCCAGTTGCGGGAGAATGTGAAGGAGGAGATGTTGACAGGTCGCGTTCCGCTTGACTTGACAATTTTGTCACCAGCAGGTCTTTCAACCCCAGCAGACTTGTGTCTGCCGGAAAGAGAGATCCAAGGTAGGCTTTAAATCTAGGATCGAGCACGGTGGCCAAAATGTAGTGCTCTGATTTCAACAGATTGACCACCCGTGAATCCTTGTTAAGCGAATTAAGGGCTCCATCCACAAGTCCCACATGCCTAGCGGAATCGCTCCGTGTTAGCTCCTCCTTCAATGTCTCCAGCTTCTTCTGCAAAAGCCTGATAAGGGGAATGACCTGACTCAGGCTGGCAGTGTCTGAACTGACTTCACGTGTGGCAAGTTCAAAGGGCATCAGAACCTTGCACAACGTTGAAATCATTCTCCACTGCGCTTGAGACAGGTGCATTCCACCTCCTATATCGTGCTCAATTGTATAGGCTTGAATGGCCTTTTGCTGCTCCTCCAACCTCTGAAGCATATAGAGGGTTGAATTCCACCTCGTTACCACTTCTTGCTTCAGATGATGGCAGGGCAGGTTCAGTAGTTTTTGGTGGTGCTCCAGTCTTCTGTACGTGGTGCCTGTACGCCGAAAGTGTCCCGCAATTCTTCTGGCCACCGACAGCATCTCTTGCACGCCCCTGTCGTTTTTTAAAAAATTCTGTACCACCAAATTCAAGGTATGTGCAAAACATGGGACGTGCTGGAATTTGCCCATATTTAATGCACACACAATATTGCTGGCGTTGTCCGATGCCACAAATCCACAGGAGAGTCCAATTGGGGTAAGCCATTCCGCGATGATCTTCCTCAGTTGCCGTAAGAGGTTTTCAGCTGTGTGCGTATTCTGGAAAGCGGTGATACAAAGCGTAGCCTGCCTAGGAAAGAGTTGGCGTTTGCGAGATGCTGCTACTGGTGCCGCCGCTGCTGTTCTTGCGGCGGGAGTCCATACATCTACCCAGTGGGCTGTCACAGTCATATAGTCCTGACCCTGCCCTGCTCCACTTGTCCACATGTCCGTGGTTAAGTGGACATTGGGTACAACTGCATTTTTTAGGACACTGGTGAGTCTTTTTCTGACGTCCGTGTACATTCTCGGTATCGCCTGCCTAGAGAAGTGGAACCTAGATGGTATTTGGTAACGGGGGCACACTGCCTCAATAAATTGTCTAGTTCCCTGTGAACTAACGGCGGATACCGGACGCACGTCTAACACCAACATAGTTGTCAAGGCCTCAGTTATCCGCTTTGCAGCAGGATGACTGCTGTGATATTTCATCTTCCTCGCAAAGGACTGTTGGACAGTCAATTGCTTACTGGAAGTAGTACAAGTGGGCTTACGACTTCCCCTCTGGGATGACCATCGACTCCCAGCAGCAACAACAGCAGCGCCAGCAGCAGTAGGCGTTACACGCAAGGATGCATCGGAGGAATCCCAGGCAGGAGAGGACTCGTCAGAATTGCCAGTGACATGGCCTGCAGGACTATTGGCATTCCTGGGGAAGGAGGAAATTGACACTGAGGGAGTTGGTGGGGTGGTTTGCGTGAGCTTGGTTACAAGAGGAAGGGATTTACTGGTCAGTGGACTGCTTCCGCTGTCGCCCAAAGTTTTTGAACTTGTCACTGACTTATTATGAATGCGCTGCAGGTGACGTATAAGGGAGGACGTTCCGAGGTGGTTAACGTCCTTACCCCTACTTACTACAGCTTGACAAAGGCAACACACGGCTTGACACCTGTTGTCCGCTTTTCTGTTGAAATACCTCCACACTGAAGAGCTGATTTTTTTGGTATTTTCACCAGGCATGTCAACGGCCATATTCCTCCCACGGACAACAGGTGTCTCCCCGGGTGCCTGACTTAAACAAACCACCTCACCATCAGAATCCTCCTGGTCAATTTCCTCCCCAGCGCCAGCAACACCCATATCCTCCTCATCCTGGTGTACTTCAACACTGACATCTTCAATCTGACTATCAGGAACTGGACTGCGGGTGCTCCTTCCAGCACTTGCAGGGGGCGTGCAAATGGTGGAAGGCGCATGCTCTTCACGTCCAGTGTTGGGAAGGTCAGGCATCGCAACCGACACAATTGGACTCTTCTTGTGGATTTGGGATTTCGAAGAACGCACAGTTCTTTGCGGTGCTTTTGCCAGCTTGAGTCTTTTCAGTTTTCTAGCGAGAGGCTGAGTGCTTCCATCCTCATGTGAAGCTGAACCACTAGCCATGAACATAGGCCAGGGCCTCAGCCGTTCCTTGCCACTCCGTGTGGTAAATGGCATATTGGCAAGTTTACGCTTCTCCTCCGACAATTTTATTTTAGGTTTTGGAGTCCTTTTTTTACTGATGTTTGGTGTTTTGGATTTGACATGCTCTGTACTATGACATTGGGCATCGGCCTTGGCAGACGACGTTGCTGGCATTTCATCGTCTCGGCCATGACTAGTGGCAGCAGCTTCAGCACGAGGTGGAAGTGGATCTTGATCTTTCCCTAATTTTGGAACCTCAACATTTTTGTTCTCCATATTTTAATAGGCACAACTAAAAGGCACCTCAGGTAAACAATGGAGATGGATGGATACTAGTATACTTATGGATGGACTGCCGAGTGCCGACACAGAGGTAGCTACAGCCGTGGACTACCGTACTGTGTCTGCTGCTAATGTAGACTGGATGATAATGAGATGAAATCAATATATATATATGTATGTATATATAATATCACTAGTACTGCAGCCGGACAGGTAGATAATATATTTATTAGGTAATGATGACTGATGACGGACCTGCTGGACACTGTCAGCTCAGCAGCACCGCAGACTGCTACAGTAAGCTACTATACTATAGTAGTATGTACAAAGAAGAAAAAAAAAAAAAACCACGGGTAGGTGGTATACAATTATGGATGGACTGCCGAGTGCCGACACAGAGGTAGCTACAGCCGTGGACTAACGTACTGTGTCTGCTGCTAATATAGACTGGATGATTGATAATGAGATGAAATCAATATATATATATGTATGTATATATAATATCACTAGTACTGCAGCCGGACAGGTAGATAATATATTTATTAGGTAATGATGACTGATGACGGACCTGCTGGACACTGTCAGCTCAGCAGCACCGCAGACTGCTACAGTAAGCTACTATACTATACTAGTAGTATGTACAAAGAAGAAAGAAAAAAAAAACCACGGGTAGGTGGTATACAATTATGGATGGACTGCCGAGTGCCAACACAGAGGTAGCTACAGCCGTGGACTAACGTACTGTGTCTGCTGCTAATATAGACTGGATGATTGATAATGAGATGAAATCAATATATATATATGTATGTATATATAATATCACTAGTACTGCAGCCGGACAGGTAGATAATATATTTATTAGGTAATGATGACTGATGACGGACCTGCTGGACACTGTCAGCTCAGCAGCACCGCAGACTGCTACAGTAAGCTACTATACTATAGTAGTATGTACAAAGAAGAAAGAAAAAAAAAAACCACGGGTAGGTGGTATACAATTATGGATGGACTGCCGAGTGCCGACACAGAGGTAGCTACAGCCGTGGACTAACGTACTGTGTCTGCTGCTAATATAGACTGGATGATTGATAATGAGATGAAATCAATATATATATATGTATGTATATATAATATCACTAGTACTGCAGCCGGACAGGTAGATAATATATTTATTAGGTAATGATGACTGATGACGGACCTGCTGGACACTGTCAGCTCAGCAGCACCGCAGACTGCTACAGTAAGCTACTATACTATACTAGTAGTATGTACAAAGAAGAAAGAAAAAAAAAAACACGGGTAGGTGGTATACAATTATGGATGGACTGCCGAGTGCCGACACAGAGGTAGCTACAGCCGTGGACTAACGTACTGTGTCTGCTGCTAATATAGACTGGATGATTGATAATGAGATGAAATCAATATATATATATGTATGCATATATAATATCACTAGTACTGCAGCCGGACAGGTAGATAATATATTTATTAGGTAATGATGACTGATGACGGACCTGCTGGACACTGTCAGCTCAGCAGCACCGCAGACTGCTACAGTAAGCTACTATACTATAGTAGTATGTACAAAGAAGAAAGAAAAAAAAAAACCACGGGTAGGTGGTATACAATTATGGATGGACTGCCGAGTGCCGACACAGAGGTAGCTACAGCCGTGGACTAACGTACTGTGTCTGCTGCTAATATAGACTGGATGATTGATAATGAGATGAAATCAATATATATATATGTATGTATATATAATATCACTAGTACTGCAGCCGGACAGGTAGATAATATATTTATTAGGTAATGATGACTGATGACGGACCTGCTGGACACTGTCAGCTCAGCAGCACCGCAGACTGCTACAGTAAGCTACTATACTCTATAGTAGTATGTACAAAGAAGAAAGAAAAAAAAAAAACCACGGGTAGGTGGTATACAATTATGGATGGACTGCCGAGTGCCGACACAGAGGTAGCTACAGCCGTGGACTAACGTACTGTGTCTGCTGCTAATATATAGTCTAGACTGGATGATAAATTATTGATAATGAGATGAAATCAATATAATATCACTAGTACTGCAGCCGGACAGGTACTATATATTTCTCTAACGTCCTAGTGGATGCTGGGGACTCCGTCAGGACCATGGGGATTAGCGGCTCCGCAGGAGACAGGGCACAAAAATAAAGCTTTAGGATCAGGTGGTGTGCACTGGCTCCTCCCCCTATGACCCTCCTCCAAGCCTCAGTTAGGTTTTTGTGCCCGTCCGAGCAGGGTGCAATCTAGGTGGCTCTCCTAAAGAGCTGCTTAGAAAAAGTTTTTAGGTTTTTTATTTTCAGTGAGTCCTGCTGGCAACAGGCTCACTGCATCGAGGGACTTAGGGGAGAGAAGTCAACTCACCTGCGTGCAGGATGGATTGGCTTCTTAGGCTACTGGACACCATTAGCTCCAGAGGGATCGAACACAGGCCCAGCCATGGAGTCCGGTCCCGGAGCCGCGCCGCCGACCCCCCTTGCAGATGCCGAAGATGGAAGAGGTCCAGAAGCAGGCGGCAGAAGACTTTTCAGTCTTCCTGAGGTAGCGCACAGCACTGCAGCTGTGCGCCATTGTTGTCAGCACACTTCACACAGCGGTCACGGAGGGTGCAGGGCGCTGGGGGGGCGCCCTGGGCAGCAATGTATAATACCTTTTTATGGCTAAAAAATACATCACATATAGCCCTTGAGGCTATATGGATGTATTTAACCCCTGCCAGATCTCACAAACTCCGGAGAAGAGCCCGCCGAAATAGGGGGCGGGGCTTATTCTCCTCAGCACACAGCGCCATTTTCCTGCTCAGCTCCGCTGTGAGGAAGGCTCCCAGGACTCTCCCCTGCACTGCACTACAGAAACAGGGTAAAACAGAGAGGGGGGGCACTTTTTTTGGCGATATTACTATATTTAAGCTGCTATAAGGATACAACACTTATATAGGGTTGTTCCCATATATATTATAGCGCTTGGGTGTGTGCTGGCAAACTCTCCCTCTGTCTCCCCAAAGGGCTAGTGGGGTCCTGTCTTCAATAGAGCATTCCCTGTGTGTCTGCTGTGTGTCGGTACGTGTGTGTCGACATGTATGAGGACGATGTTGGTGTGGAGGCAGAGCAATTGCCGGTAATGGTGATGTCACCCCCCAGGGAGTCGACACCGGAATGGATGGCTTTGTTTATGGAATTACGTGATAATGTCAGCACATTACAAAAATCAGTTGACGACATGAGACGGCCGGAAAACCAGTTAGTACCTGCCCAGGCGTCTCAGACACCGTCAGGGGCTGTAAAACGCCCTTTACCTCAGTCGGTCGACACAGACCCAGACACGGACACTGAATCTAGTGTCGACGGTGAAGAAACAAACGTATTTTCCAGTAGGGCCACACGTTATATGATCACGGCAATGAAGGAGGCTTTGCATATCTCTGATACTACAAGTACCACAAAAAGGGGTATTATGTGGGGGGTGAAAAAACTACCTGTAGTTTTTCCTGAATCAGAGGAATTGAATGATGTATGTGATGAAGCGTGGGTTAACCCAGATAGAAAAGTGCTAATTTCAAAAAAGTTATTGGCATTATACCCTTTCCCGCCAGAGATTAGGGCGCGCTGGGAAACACCCCCTAAGGTGGATAAGGCGCTCACACGCTTATCAAAACAAGTGGCGTTACCGTCTCCTGATACGGCCGCCCTCAAGGATCCAGCTGATAGGAGGCTGGAAACTACCCTAAAAAGTATATACACACATACTGGTGTTATACTGCGACCAGCCATCGCCTCAGCCTGGATGTGCAGTGCTGGGGTGGTCTGGTCGGATTCCCTGACTGAAAATATTGATACCCTGGATAGGGACAGTATTTTACAGACTTTAGAGCAATTAAAGGATGCTTTTCTTTATATGCGAGATGCTCAGAGGGATATTTGCACTCTGGCATCGAGAGTAAGTGCGATGTCCATATCTGCCAGAAGAAGTTTATGGACACGACAGTGGTCAGGTGATGCGGATTCCAAACGGCATATGGAAGTATTGCCGTATAAAGGGGAGGAATTATTTGGCGTCGGTCTATCGGATTTGGTGGCCACGGCAACTGCCGGGAAATCCACCTTTTTACCTCAGACCCCCTCCCAACAGAAAAAGACACCGTCTTTTCAGCCGCAGTCCTTTCGGTCCTATAAGAAGCGGGCAAAAGGACAGTCATATCTGCCCCGAGGCAGAGGAAAGGGTAAGAGAGGGCAGCAAGCAGCTCCTTCCCAGGAACAGAAGCCCTCCGCGGGTTCTGCAAAGCCCTCAGCATGACGCTGGGGCTTTACAAGCGGACTCAGGAACGGTGGGGGGTCGACTCAAGAATTTCAGCGCGCAGTGGGCTTGCTCACAGGTGGACCCCTGGATCCTGCAGGTAGTATCTCAGGGTTACAGGTTGGAATTCGAGAAGTCTCCCCCTCGCCGGTTCCTAAAGTCTGCTTTGCCAACGTCTCCCTCAGACAGGGCGACGGTATTGGAAGCCATTCACAAGCTGTTTTCTCAGCAGGTGATAGTCAAGGTACCCCTCCTACAACAGGAAAAGGGGTATTACTCCACGCTATTTGTGGTACCGAAGCCGGACGGCTCGGTAAGACCTATTCTAAATCTGAAATCTTTGAACCTGTACATACAAAAATTCAAGTTCAAGATGGAATCACTCAGAGCAGTGATAGCGAATCTGGAAGAAGGGGACTTTATGGTGTCCCTGGACATAAAAGATGCTTACCTGCATGTCCCAATTTGCCCTTCACATCAAGGGTACCTCAGGTTCGTGGTGCAAAACTGTCATTATCAGTTTCAGACGCTGCCGTTTGGATTGTCCACGGCACCTCGGGTCTTTACCAAGGTAATGGCCGAAATGATGATTCTTCTGCGAAGAAGAGGCGTATTAATTATCCCTTACTTGGACGATCTCCTGATAAGGGCAAGGTCCAGAGAACAGCTGGAGGACGGAGTAGCACTAACCCAAGTAGTGCTGCAACAACACGGGTGGATTCTGAATTTTCCAAAATCTCAGTTGACCTCGACAACAAGTCTGCTGTTCCTGGGAATGATTCTGGACACGGTTCAGAAAAAGGTGTTTCTTCCGGAGGAGAAAGCCAAGGAGTTATCCGAACTTGTCAGGAACCTCCTAAAACCAGGAAAAGTGTCTGTGCATCAATGCACAAGAGTCCTGGGAAAGATGGTGGCTTCTTACGAAGCAATCCCATTCGGCAGATTCCACTGTTTTCAGTGGGATCTGCTGGACAAATGGTCCGGATCGCATCTGCAGATGCATCAGCGGATAACCTTATCGCCACGGACAAGGGTGTCTCTTCTGTGGTGGTTGCAGAGTGCTCATCTGTTAGAAGGCCGCAGATTCGGCATACAGGACTGGGTCCTGGTGACCACGGATGCCAGTCTGAGAGGCTGGGGAGCGGTCACACAGGGAAGAAACTTCCAGGGAGTATGGTCAAGCCTGGAGATGTCTCTTCACATAAATATACTGGAGCTAAGAGCGATTTACAATGCTCTAAGCCTGGCAAAACCCCTGCTTCAGGGTCAGCCGGTGTTGATCCAGTCGGACAACATCACGGCAGTCGCCCACGTAAACAGACAGGGCGGCACAAGAAGCAGGAGAGCAATGGCAGAAGCTGCAAGGATTCTTCGCTGGGCGGAAGATCATGTGATAGCACTGTCAGCAGTGTTCATTCCGGGAGTGGACAACTGGGAAGCAGACTTCCTCAGCAGACACGATCTACACCCGGGAGAGTGGGGACTTCATCCAGAAGTCTTCCACATGATTGTGAACCGTTGGGAAAAACCAAAGGTGGATATGATGGCGTCTCGCCTCAACAAAAAACTGGACAGGTATTGCGCCAGGTCAAGAGACCCTCAGGCAATAGCTGTGGACGCTCTGGTAACACCGTGGGTGTTCCAGTCAGTGTATGTGTTTCCTCCTCTGCCTCTCATACCCAAAGTACTGAGAATTATACGGCAAAGGGGAGTAAGAACGATACTCGTGGCTCCGGATTGGCCAAGAAGAACTTGGTACCCGGAACTTCAGGAGATGCTCACGGAAAATCCGTGGCCTCTACCTCTAAGACGGGACCTGATTCAGCAGGGACCGTGTCTATTCCAAGACTTACCGCGGCTGCGTTTGACGGCGTGGCGGTTGAACGCCGAATTCTAAGGGAAAAAGGCATTCCAGAAGAGGTCATTCCTACACTGGTTAAAGCCAGGAAGGAGGTGACTGCACAACATTATCACCGCATTTGGAGAAAATATGTTGCGTGGTGTGAGGCCAGGAAGGCCCCCACGGAGGAATTTCAATTGGGTCGATTCCTACATTTCCTGCAAACAGGATTGTCTATGGGCCTCAAGTTGGGGTCCATTAAGGTTCAAATTTCGGCCCTGTCGATTTTCTTCCAGAAAGAATTGGCTTCAGTTCCTGAAGTCCAGACTTTTGTAAAAGGAGTACTACATATACAGCCCCCGGTTGTGCCCCCAGTGGCTCCGTGGGACCTTAATGTAGTTTTGGATTTTCTCAAATCCCATTGGTTTGAGCCACTCAAATCGGCGGATTTAAAATATCTTACATGGAAAGTAACCATGCTACTGGCCCTGGCTTCAGCCAGGAGAGTGTCAGAATTGGCGGCTTTATCGTATAAAAGCCCATATCTGATTTTCCATTCGGACAGGGCAGAACTGCGGACGCGTCCTCATTTTCTGCCTAAGGTGGTGTCAGCGTTTCACCTGAACCAGCCTATTGTGGTGCCTGCGGCTACTAGCGATTTGGAGGATTCCAAGTTGCTGGACGTTGTCAGGGCATTGAAAATATATATTTCAAGGACGGCTGGAGTCAGAAAATATGACTCGCTGTTTATACTGTATGCACCCAACAAGCTGGGTGCTCCTGCTTCTAAGCAGACGATTGCTCGTTGGATTTGTAGCACAATTCAACTTGCACATTCTGTGGCAGGCCTGCCACAGCCTAAATCTGTCAAGGCCCATTCCACAAGGAAGGTGGGCTCATCCTGGGCGGCTGCCCGAGGGGTCTCGGCATTACAACTCTGCCGAGCAGCTACGTGGTCGGGGGAGAACACGTTTGTAAAATTCTACAAATTTGATACCCTGGCTAAAGAGGACCTGGAGTTCTCTCATTCGGTGCTGCAGAGTCATCCGCACTCTCCCGCCCGTTTGGGAGCTTTGGTATAATCCCCATGGTCCTGACGGAGTCCCCAGCATCCACTAGGACGTTAGAGAAAATAAGATTTTACTTACCGATAAATCTATTTCTCGTAGTCCGTAGTGGATGCTGGGCGCCCATCCCAAGTGCGGATTGTCTGCAATACTTGTACATAGTTATTGTTACAAAAAAATCGGGTTGTTCTTGTTGTGAGCCGTCTGTTCAGAGGCTCCTACGTTGTCATACTGTTAACTGGGTTCAGATCACAAGTTGTACGGTGTGATTGGTGTGGCTGGTATGAGTCTTACACGGGATTCAAAATCCTTCCTTATTGTGTACGCTCGTCCGGGCACAGTATCCTAACTGAGGCTTGGAGGAGGGTCATAGGGGGAGGAGCCAGTGCACACCACCTGATCCTAAAGCTTTATTTTTGTGCCCTGTCTCCTGCGGAGCCGCTAATCCCCATGGTCCTGACGGAGTCCCCAGCATCCACTACGGACTACGAGAAATAGATTTATCGGTAAGTAAAATCTTATTATTTATTATGTAATGACTGATGACGGACCTGCTGGACACTGTCAGGTCAGCACAGCACCGCAGACTGCTACAGTAAGCTACTATAGTAGTATGTATAAAGAAGAATGAAAAAAAAAAAAAAAAACACGGGTAGGTGGTATACAATATTATATATATATATATATATATATATTATATACAATTATATATATATATATATATATATATATATATATATTAAACTGGTGGTGATTGATTATTAAACTGGTGGTCACTTCAGGTCACGTTGCAACTTGCAACTAGTACTCCGAGGCCTAAGCAGACAATCACAAAATATATTATTATACTGGTGGTCAGTGTGGTCACAACAATGGCAGTGTGGCACTGACTCTGGCAGCAAAAGTGTGCACTGTACGTTATATGTACTCCTGAGTCCTGCTCTCAGACTCTAACTGCTCCCCACTGTCAGTGTCTCCCCCACAAGTCAGATAATACACTTACAGTCACACTATCTATTATCTAATCTAGTATAAAATATCACTTCAGCAGCAAGTAGTATAGTAGTATACAGTATAGTAGTACTCCTCCTAATAATGCTCCCCAAAATACTGTGTCTCTCTCTTCTCTAAACGGAGAGGACGCCAGCCACGTCCTCTCCCTATGACTCTCAATGCACGTGTGAAAATGGCGGCGACGCGCGGCTCCTTATATAGAATCCGAGTCTCGCGATAGAATCCGAGCCTCGCGAGAATCCGACAGCGTGATGATGACGTTCGGGCGCGCTCGGGTTAGCCGAGCAAGGCGGGAAGATCCGAGCCTGCTCGGACCCGTGTAAAAAACCTGAAGTTCGGGCGGGTTCGGATTCAGAGGAACCGAACCCGCTCATCTCTAATTATAATATCATAATCATAATGTATATTACAATGTACTTGTAATATCAGGCAGTCCTGTCCACCCCCCACCAACCATAAAACAATAAATCCTACATAATTCAATCATCATTATGTGCAGTGGTGAATTCCCCATTAGCATGTGAGGCAATTGTTTGGGGGCAGCACTTGGATGCTTGTGTTGGTACTGTCAGCCCAAAAAGTCCCAGTAACTGCAAAATATTTCCACTGTACTGTACCCTATGTCATCTTAAATGGAGTGTAAATAGATAGGATATGGCCGGATTAAGGGAGGGCATCAGAGGTGACAGGGGCGGTTGTACCGGGGTCCCATACATTAAGGGCACCCACACAGTGTTGCTTCAAGTGGAGTAGTCCCCCGGTGGCAGCGTCCACCGAGTAGCTGCTCCATCTACAGTCAGTGTCGCGGGATAAGTAAGTAACATCCCGCAAAAGCAACACACTGACCCTGAGCCCTCCACGTCTGCTGCAGCGCGCTGTCTCTGGCCATGCTGGCGTATGATTGTATTGGTGTATTTCAACGATTATTATTAATAAACTGGTAGTGCTTGAATTGTGCACCTTGTCTTTGTACGCAGTACTACTGAAAGGTCTCCGCAGGGTTGCACCTCTCATTACCGGTGTGCTGTTCACCACAGGACCCCTTCCCTGTAAAGCATGAAGAGTGTCTACTGTACATCCATGCAGTGTCGAACTGGGGCATGTAGGGCCCACCGGGGGGATGCAGTGGTAGGGGCCCATGTTTTGGGGTGTGGCCAGTCCGCAGAGAGGGTGTGGCCTGCCACCTCATTGGTTTGACTAACCATTAAAGAGTGCAACGTCTGGGCCCCTTCATAAATATATACAGTAAATTCAGCTGCTGCATGCATGATAATGTACCAGATTAATAACAGATGAATAACAGCAATGCACTGTAGAAAATACACCATAGTCCAGTATAAGGTAACATATGTATGATGTATAATTCAACTGCACAGTCTGGAACCTGATCCTTAGAGCAGGAGGTGGGCCCCCAGGCAGTGGGGCCCACCGGCGGTTTCCCCTGTATCCCTGTGGGCCAGTCCAAGCCTGCATCCATGGGTGATCTACACAGGTCCCAGTCCCACGGCTCATCACACAGCACTGTACACAGTAAGGGAGCAGGTGCATCAGGATTGGAGTGGAGAGAAGAGTCGAGAGAAGAGCCGGGCATACTGCTAGCGTAACATACATCACAGTGGGTGCTGACAATAGGTATTTCTGTGGCGGTTAAGCTTGGCGGGTTACGCCCTCGTGGCAGACTTGCCTACCCTCCCGCATTCAGCGGGAGGCTCCCAGTTTTTAATTGTCCCTCCCGCTGCCCTGCAAACATTGTCATGCCTCCCAGATTTTACACGTCCTTCCGATAATCTGGACTGCGTATTTGCAAATCCAGAACCGCCTGGCAGCTGCAGCCTGCATGGAAGACGCCACTGACGTCAATGTGGGTAGCGGTGGCTGACTGTCCTGAATAGGCAGTGTAAGCAGAGGCTCTTCACTGCAGCCGGACTCAGTGCAGGAGAGAACAGAAGCTTCAGGCAGAGACTTGCCTACTGCCGCACCGAGAGCTGCACTGTGTGAGACCCAAAGGGGGTGGGGGGTGCGGGGAAGTGCCGTAACTACGTGTGTGCCAGGTGTGCCTGGCACACAGCACAGTCGCCCTGAGGGCGCAACAGCCAGCGGCTTGTATGGAGTCAAACTGACTCATTACAAGCCGCCTCTGCTGTGCTGGTTCAGCTGCGCTGGGCAAGCCGGAGGCAGGGGAGGAGAGCAGCAGCGCCGGAGGCAGGGGAGGAGGAGGAGGGAGGGGGACTGGAGCCGCAGCAGCGCTATGTAATTGGTAGTGGCGCCGCTGTAGCAGTCCCTCTCCTTTCGCATTGGCTGCCCGGTGCTGCTGTGAATGCTGGGATGTGCTTCCGTCATCCCAGCATTCACAGCGGCGGCGGGCATCCAATGCGGAAGCAGAGGGACAGCTGCAGCGACGACTCTATCTATCTATCTATCTATCTATCTCTCTGTCTATTCTGTCTGCCGCAATGTGTAAAAAGGGGGACGCTGTCTGCCGTAATGTGTAAAAAGGGGGACGCTGTCTGCCGTAATGTGTAAAAAGGGGACTCTGCCGTAATGTGTAAAAAGGGGACGCTCTCTGCCGTAATGTGTAAAAATGGGGATGCTGTCTACCGTAATGTGTAAAAAGGGGACGCTCTCTGCCGTAATGTGTAAAAAGGGGATGCTGTCTGCCGTATTGTGTAAAAAGGGGATGCTGTCTGCCGTAATGTGTAAAAAGGGAGACGCTGTCTGCCGTAATGTGTAAAAAGGGCACGCTGTCTGCCGTAATGTGTAAAAAGGAGGCGCTGTCTGCAGTAATGTGTAAAAAAGGAGGCGCTGTCTGCCGTAAGCCCGTAATGTGTAAAAAGGGGGACGCTGTCTGCCATAATGTGTAAAAAGGGGGACGCTGTCTGCCGTAATGTGTAAAAGGGGCTCTGCCTGGTGTAGTGGCGCTACTGTGCAGTGTAATTTGAATAATGGAGACTACTGTGCACCATAGTATGAATTGGTATTATTTTGTGGCCATGCCCCTTCCCCATGAAGCACTGCCCCTATGGCGCGCACTGCCCCTATCTTGCATAGGAGGGGGGGGGGCGCCAATGCCGTTTCTTGCACACAGCGCTAAAATGACTACTTACGGCACTGGTGCGGGGTTAGCAATGCAGGGAGGCGCTGTGTTGGAGAACAGCAGTCTCAAACTTCAAAGCCCTTCAGTGCCCATCCCCCTGGCTGGGTCTCCCCTCCTCACCCCCCATCAAAGATGGAAATATATTTTTTTACCTGGCTGGCCGACCCCTCGTACAGGCCCCGCCCCCTCACGCGATCCCTTTCTTCCCCTCACAGACAGGAAAACATTTGTTTCTTGGTACAGCAGCAGCAGGCATTTAGAAGCCGAGGCTCCGCCCCTCTCACACGCCCGCTCCCATGCGGCCCGTGATTGCCTCCCCACCACCCGCAGGTAAGAGCTCTCTGTGCTCACTATTTTCAAACCTCTCCACCAATATATAAGCATGAGAAGGCTACAAAACATCATCATATTGTTACTATGGGCCTGTTATTTTTCCTTTAAATTGACACTACGAGGTGGGGGGGTCCAATTAGGTGTGATCTGTATATGCCAGATCGAAACGGATGGATATTGCAATTTTTGACCAGTGGTCATTACGCTCCATCAGCCGCCTACCACGGATTATGCTTCAGGTGACTGAGGCATCAGAAGCATAATCAGCGCTAAGTGCCGCATTGGGGCTAATAGGATAGCCCCTAGCGATACAATTACCTGCGATCATTGACCGCGGGTAATTGGATACCCCCCTATGTGTTAGGCCTTTAATCTACCCAGCTCCCTGTGTGTCCTTGAAGTCTAACATCCCTAACACAGGATGGGGCACAGTAACTCACACAGCACAAGCCAGAAAGTGTTTATTTGATTAGACAGGGCTGGCACTCTCCACACTCTGCTGCTCTCCCAGGCTTGCCTGCCCTCCAACATTCAGCAGGAGGCTCCCAGTTTTTAATATAACCTCCCTCTGCCCTGCAAATCTTACCCGTGAGAATCTGGACTGCACATGCGCAATTCCGGAAATGCCGGGGGTGGGACCTGTATGGGGGACATCATGGCACATGACGTCATGTCACTTAAATGCCGGCCACCGCGGGGTTTTGGGGGTAGCGGTGGACCCCTAGCAATGCACGTTCAGAGAGGCACAACTCAAAATCATTACCAGCTCTAGCTCCGCTCTTAGCCTTAGGGGGAGGGATGTAGTTATGTGACCGGTGGCTGGAGACCACCAGTCACAATACCGGCACCTACATCCCGCCCCCTCACAATCCCAACAGTCGGCATGCCGACTAACAGGGACTATTCCCACTTGTGGGTGTCCACGGCACTCATAGAATGAGAATAGAACCACAATGGGCTTCGTTGCCCTTGCACCCCTGCCGGGCATCTGATTGCTGGGATCCTGGATTCCAGAGGGGATGTAGTCCACATCCCAACAGTCAGGATGCCAACGGTCACAATATTGACAGTGACATCCCAACATATTCCGCCAGTTGGCATTAGGTTTAGGGTGAGAATGCAGGGAAGGGGGCGTGGGATTGGGGTTGCATAGGGTCAGGCTGCGGGAAGGAGGGGTTAACGTTAGGCTGTTAGGAGTTAAGCTGGCGGACAGGTGGATGGGAGTCTATGGGTGTGCGACGGGATGGTTAGTGTTAGGCTGCGGGAGGGATGGTTTAGGGGGAGGGTAATGGTTACAGTACCAAAATGTGTCAGGATTATGACTGTCGGGATCTTGTACCCAACCTGGCCACAGCTTTTTAGACTATTGAATTTAATGTGCAGAGCTTTTGGCTAATTACTATTTTTAAGGAGAACTCTTCATTGATAAAGTTCACAATCCTCTTCTCTAACTGTGTACTGTACACTTTCTTATATAGTCCTACTTATCCGGACTATTGGTAGGACTTTCAAAGACACACTTTTTTATTCAAGTGAACCTGATTAGATATTCTATATTTGTATAACTTGCAGTGGTCACAAATGTGTAAATTGGTTGCAAACATGTAGCATACAACTATTTTGATGGATGGGAAAATGTTACATGTTGCATTGTAACTTTTTCTATTTTTTTTAAATAGATTAATCTTGTTCAGGCATCAGCGGTTTACACCTGTTTAATACATTTATGTTATTTTTATATGTAAATAAATTGCTACATCTACTTATAATAATAGAGCTGAATTTGCTTTTACTTGGTTCTTATGCAAATGTCAGTGCTGCATTCATTGTTTTGTTGTTACCATTTATTAGGGCTGGCACCCTTTTAAACAGCTGCTATATAAGCATATATTGCAGTGTGCCTGGAATTATTTAATATCTTCTAGTGTGTAGCATAAGTGGAGGCTAGTGTGCTTGTCGGCAGTGTCAGCTGCAGTGGTGGCATCTTCTCTCCCCATGGTGGCCTCTTAAAATGTAAGGGATTTAAGTAAACCAGAATTGCATCATAGGGTCCGTAGTGGCAGAACAGGAGAAAGGGTCCATGGCTATCAGTGAGTGCTGTATCTGGGGGCAGGCAGTGGCTTTGACACTCAACACCCAGTTTCTTCCCTGTCATCTGCCAGCATTTGGGTATTTAGTTAGTATACAAATGAAGCCAATCTCACAGTGGCCCAACTTAAAATGAATAAATGTTATTTGTTCAGTCATATATGCAAATTCTCATTTGCTGTGTATAAGTTACCAGGGTCTTTACAGGAGGGAGCAAAAGGTGATTTTTAAATAAAATTAAGTGACCTCACTAGTCTATTGGGTGGTACATGACGCGCCCCCTCAACGGCACGCCACACATTCTCCTGCGACTTGCAATCTCCCTGAAACTAGTTTTCAAAAGTAGGCAAGCATGCCTCAGGGCATCCTGCACTATGCAACGCCACCAGCCGCACCCTCCTCCTTACAGCCAAAATTAACAATCAAATAAAATATTCAACTAGTATCTTATTACTAGTATCATATTACTAGCAGTGGCAGAACTTACCTATAGGCTGCAGGACTGCAGCCCCCCCTGTAAAATCCATCACTGCAGGGAGTGAGCCAGTTGCAGTCTATGTAGCCACAGTGAAGACTTCTATTAGAAGTCCTACCTGCCAATCAAGCCCAGTACAGGCAGTCTCATTGGGAGGTGTTTCCTCCCTCTGGGACTGCCAGACAGGGCTGCGATTCCCTCGGAGAGATCGGCGCATGTGCAGTCAAGTGGCTGCTTGAAGATGCATGTGCTAACCCCGGCTTCTATGGACTGCAGTAGAAACAGTCCATAGATGCCAGGGGTTTGCGTATGCGCAGTCAAGCCGCAGCTTGACTGCGCATGTGCATTTCCAGGACTTGGCTGGCTGCGGCAGTAGCGGCTCACTCCTATCTTGGGACTTGGCCAGCGGCACCAGCGAGCTGTCATCTCCTGGGACCTGGCCAGCAAAGGTAGGACTAGTATCTTATTTTTAAACATCTATATTTAAAATTTTATAAGCACATTCCATAGCCAATATTCTAACCATACTCCAGGGACGTGCAGTCAGGGGAGGCAGTGCCTCCCCTGTGATTAATTATTAAAATAAAATAATATAAAGAAGATACTTATGACACATATTGTGTGTCATAAGTATCTTCTTTATTTTATTCTAATAATTGTAGGACATTCAAGTACTTTGGGAGGCACTGATAGCAGTGCCTCCCGTGGATAATGGGAACGGGACAGAGCGGGGGGGGGGCAAGCACGGGGCTGTAAAAGCCCATGAAAAAATATATGGAAAGCGGCACTTAAACAAGTGCCTCGCTGACAGGGACACCACCCCCATGTCAGCGAGGCACCTGTGATTGGACAGAGGATCCAGTGCTGGATCCGCCGTCCAATCACACACATGCGGCGCTGGAGGCGGCGGGTCCCGGGGGTGAGTATCGCTGGAGGTAGCCGGGAGGGAGCAGTGTCCCTGGAGTGTGTGCGGTTCTCCTCCATGCTCCCGCTGACCCGAGCGGTGGTGTGCGGCTCTCCCCCTCCTGCGCCCTCCCGCTGACCGGAGCTACTCTCCCTCTCCTCCGGCAGCGTGCGGCTCCCAGCAGGTAGTGTGTGTGTGTGTGTGTGTGTGTGTGTGTGTGTGTGTGTGTGTGTGTGTGTGTGTGTGTGTGTGTGTGTGTGTGTGTCAAAGGGGACACCCCTACATGCGTTGCCTGATACTATTTTTTTTTATTTTAAGTAACTCAGCTGCCCGCACACAAATTAACTATGCTGCCAACGGAAAAACAAATTTTTCAAGCTGCACATCCCCCCACACACACACACCTTCCTGCTTATCCCTGTCATTTGGCATGATCCAAACCCCTGGCGGTCCTTGCTGCGTTGTTGTTGAATTACATTGCAAAGTCGTTGCGCATGCACCAGCCCTTCTCTGCTTTTTCCTGCTGCTGCGACCTGGGCCACCTAAGAAGAGGAGCTGGCAGCCGTCATGGAGAACCGCCACTTGCTGCATCTATTACAAGGTGCTAAAATGCTGGTTTATTGCTGTGTTAGCCTTTGTGTGTGTGTGTCTTACCAGCTCAATATCTTTTCCCCGTATTTAATTAACCCCCATCCTGCCACGCTGTCACTTGCACCTGTTACACGTGACTTCTGCATGATACCTGCTCTCATAGGTAGCCTATTGGTCCACTGCGGGCACCGTATGTACGAACGTACAGGACCCATCACCTCCGATCATTAAACAATGGCACATATCCCTGGAGGTGACGGGTCCTGTACGTTCGTACATACAGTGCCCGTGGTGGAATAATAGGCTACCTATGGCAGCAGGTACCGTGACGAAGAAGCCACGTGTAACAGGAGATGCAGAAGCAACTGACAGCACAGTAGGCTGAGGATTAATAGAACATACTGGGAAAAGACATCGGGCCGGTAACAGGTTTTACCGCTATACTGCTTAGTACATCCCGCCCTCACTCTCTCTCTCTCTCTCTCTCTCTCTCTCTCTCTCTCAGTTTGTAAGTATAATATTCATTTTTACAGGTACCCCTACCCTATTGGATTCTACTGGACAAGTGGACGTGACCGGCGTGGGATGTAGGTAAGTATGTGTGAGTGTGTAAGTGTGTTTTAATAAATTTTTACTTTCACGGTGTGTGAGTTGTGTTTTTATTTGGGTATTTTTGTTGTTGTAGAACTACAGGTATCTGCGGGCCCGTTATTTCCCCGCATGCTGGTATTTGAGGTTCTCCAAGTACCAGCAAGTGGGGGAGGCTTGCTGGGCCTTGTAGTTCCACAACAAAAAAAACAATATTCTTTTTTTTACACACATGGCTATCAGCCCGGCACCCACCGCCCAGGGGTGCTGGGAACAGCCTCGGGCTTCACCCCTGGCCCTTGGGTGCCTGGAGGGGGGGGGGTGACCCCTTGATTTAAGGGGTCTCCACTCCTCCAGGGAACCCCGGCCAGGGGTGACTAGTTGGGGGGTTAATGTCATGGCCGCAGGGACCAACATAAATGTGTCCCCCGGCTGTGGCATTATGTCCCTGGCTAGTGGAGCCCGGTGCTGGTTTCAAAAATACAGAGGACCCCTACATCTTTTGTCCCCCGTATTTTTGGAACCAGAACCCGGTGCTGGTTGTCAAAATACGGGGAACCCCTGTCCAATTTTTTTCCCAGTATTTAAACAACCAGGACCGTCTCAAAGAGCCCGAGGCTGGTTATACTTAGGAGGGGGGACCTCACGCATTTTTTTTTTACATTTTTTTAACCAATTCAGACCCTTCTCCATTAAGTTAATGGAAGCCCTGGACAACAAAATTGCAAAAAAAAAATAATTTTTCTTTTAAAATGTACAATATACAACAAGTATGATGAGCAGGCAGGCAGAAGGCATTGGCGGCATTGGACTGAGATTTAGTGGAGGAGGCCTGGGTCAGTTGATGGTGGGCGAGTTTGTAAGCCATTGGCGGTGGGAGCGGGCAGCGGCTCAGAGGCAGTAGCGGGCATTGGCTCGACGGCGGTAGGGGTCATCGACAGGATGTGGCGGACATTATGGCTGTAGTGCCTCACCAGCCACTGACCTCACCGCACGCCACTGCCATACTCACCAATAAATATGGTTATATAGTGTTCTTTACCTATGATTTCCAACCTACTAGTTATTTTTTTACATGAATATTTCTGCCATCTTGTGGTTGCAACTAGAATAACAGCAAATAGTAATTACTATTACAGGAAATGTACCACAAAGCATGCTACACACATGTATTGCCAATTTGGTATGAATAATTATTGGTGCAAACGTTCATGAATTTTTTGCATAAGTCTGTACTTTGGCACCATTTGCAGATTTATTGTGCTTGCAACTACTTAGAAATATATGAGCCTTTATTTTGCCTGTGAGGAATAAGGTAATTACACTCCAACTCAATCTGCACCAGTTTCACAATCACTGCTACCCACTAGGGTCAGGTTGAACTAAAAGTAAAATGTGTCCAAAAGTTAGGTCATCGTCATCCAGAGTTTTGGATGCATTTTACATATGTACAAGCTCCAGAATTTGATACTGTCCGGAGCTTGGACCTGTTAGGCAACACGATTGACATATGGCTTTGCCTAATAGAAGCCTATGGGCATCTTTCCACAATGTGCACCAAGAGAGATCCAATTGGATCCCTTCCAGCACGTGCATATCTATAATTGCTGCAGGGCACCGCTGGACACAGGAGCCCTGTTCACTGCACACCCTGAAGTTATTTAAAATACTTACCTCTCTTTCTGCGCTGCAGGTATCACCAGGAACCATGTTTCTGGAGTTTTGTGCCACAGATATCACCAGAAACATGGTATAGGTAACATGTTTCCAGGTGGAAGCAGCTTACCGACGGCCGGGAACTCGGCGGTCAATATACCGACGCTGGGATCCCGAAGTAGAATGCTATCCCACAGCCTACATACCGACGCCAAAAGGATGCTGGCATCACAATACCGACAGCCGGCATCCCGAACGTCCTGACAGCGAGACGTGCTGGCGTCCTACCGTGGGGGGGGGGGGTTAGGTTTAGGCAGAAGAAGGGAGGTTAGGGTTAGGGGAAGCACAGGGAAGGTTAGGGACTGAGGAGGAAGGGTTAGGGTTAGACACATAGAAGGGGAGGTCAGGGTTAGGCATCAAGCGGGAAGGGTTAGGTTTAGGCAGCAGGGAAGGGAGGATTAGGGTTAGGCACCAATCAGGGAGGGTTAGGGTTAGGCACCAATCAGGGAGGGTTAGGGTTAGGCACCTACAAGGGAGGGTTAGGGTTAGGCACTAAGCAGGGAGGGTTAGGGTAGGGAAAAGGTGAGGGTTAGGGGGCTTACTGGGGGGCTGTTGGGATTATGATGTACGGGATGCCAGTGCCGGTATTCTGACCACGCTATCCCATCCATCAGTCATGATCCCCTGCGCCATTTTCCTGTGTATCGGCACAAGTACAGTATACTCCTGGTGATTGCAGGAAAAGCAAGCAAGGGGGGGGGGGGGAGGGCGCGGAGTAGAGGCTGACCATGGTCTCTCCTCTCTCTTGATCCACCCCGGCCTCTAAGTATCCCCCTTGGCTCACACATGCGCTGGACGACAGCTGTGCACGTGCAGAACGACTCCTGGGTCATAAACCCAGAAGTCCTATAATTGCAAAGGACAGCTCTTTCAGAAGAGCTGCTCATTGTGATAGTAAAAGCAATCCTACATACATACGGCATTGTATGCAGCAAGTAGCAGGATGTATCGCATCCAAAATGCGATGCCTGATACATCCCGTCCTAGCACTGAATGCAGCTCTATTCTGGTGCCATCTCTGAATATGCCTCTACTATTGCCTGCACAAGAGTCATCATATCCAGCTTTAAGGGCACTGCCAAGATAAAGACCACCAATACTGTAGCCTAGATCTAGATGTTTATTATAGGAAATTGACAGCTTGGCCCTCATTCAGATATGGTTGGAGTAGCTATCGCTGCTGTTTACTTCCTGTGTCTAAGCCACACCCCAAGTAGGAAAAATGCAGGCGGACCATGGCTGTTTTCGGGGCATGTATCTGATGTCAGTTGCAATGGATTGTGACTAAAAACATGGCATTGTGTGACTGCATTCTCATTATTCTAAGTAGCCTTGGGTGAAGCGCAATTGTTGATGGTACTCGATTTTTGCATTTTTGCGATTGCATCAGTGGGCGTCTTTTACCTTTCTGGGTGGTTCTTTACATGTGATTTTTAGCAGAAGCATGATTGAGAAAATCTCAATAGTGATTGAAGCTGAATGAGTTCCTATATACTATACTATTAGCTGGGTTGTGTTACCAGGTGCCTGCCTGATAAGTACCACCAGTCTGTACTACTACAAAATTATTCCTACTCTTTTAAAATGTAAACAGGTGACACAGCGCACAGTGGGGGCTATTCAGTAGCCAACACTACTGAGATGCGAACGCATTTCCCTGTTGCCACCACAGTGCACATACGCAGGACCCGCACTGAGTGTACATGGCAGAGAAATATGATGGCATCTCATTAATGTGAACGCCTCTGCCCGGTTAACAAGCAGCGTTGTGGGGGAAGTGACTCGGCATTACGGGGCCGTGACATCGGAAATGGGGGAGAGTTCGGTGGGGGCTGTGAAATCGGAAATGGGGGAGAGTGACATGTGACGTCACATGTGACCGATGCAATTGTGAAAATGGAGACGGGGGCGTGGGGCTTCCCTTAATCAGAAATGCAATCACAATTGAATTGCGATCGCATTGCTGGCCACCATTAGCATGCTGGGCGGCCTTGCCCTATGCTGGGCTACCTCTGGCATACGATTCTACCCCGTTACAGTTTTGCTAATTCTGCAGTCTTTAAAAAAAAAATGGTAAAGGTAACAATCATCCCTCCTTACCCCATCTCCTTGTATGTTCCTCCTCCTATAGTAGCTTTACTCCTGTGCTGGTTTAAAAAAATAAAACCAATCATGGATCAGTCTATAGTAAAGCAGGAGCAATCCAGTACAAGTGTTGGTGCTGCTGCCAGTCATAGTACTTCTTCATCTACTAGAGGTGGTCAAGAGGAAAGATGGTGTATGAAAGGGCACCTCAAATCTAAACAGCATTTCACAATGTTTAAGAGAACATTATTATTATTATTATTATTAACAATTATAATTTTATTTATATAGTGGTCTATCACCAATATGACTCAAGGCGCTTAACAGAATGAACATAATACAGTACAGAAACAATGAAGTACAAAAAAGGTTTGCCCAAAAATACAGAGAGCATGGAGATACTAAAGGGTCACTACAGAAATGCTTGAGTAAACAGGAAAGTCTTGAGGATTATAGAGTGGGGGCCTCTCAAACTGTGCGGGGAAGTTCATTCCATAGAGTCAGAGCTGTCACAATCTGTGTAGTTTCTCTTCCATGCCTGAGGTGTCGCTCTATGCTCTGGTGTTTCAGCACTCTGGTCTGAGTATCTGCAGTTTGGTAATTAGCTGTTACAGCAGCTGTGAGCAGCACCTGACTTTCCTATATAGATCAGCCACACAAGCTTCCTGATGCCAGTTCATTATGTCAAATCTGCCTCAGTGTCTGCACTTTGGATCATGCTACTAGCAAATATACCCTGTGCTTTCCTGCTGACTCTAGGTCCTGGTGTTCTGCAACCTGTTATCCACATGCTCCTCGTGTGAGTTGTCTTGGACACTACTCTGCACCCTCAGTGTGTAACAGGGGCATAGCCAGAAATTTGTGGGCCCTATAGCAACATATTGAAGGGGCCCCCGTCCCAATGCTTCTAGAGAGACACTTCTCTGCAGCAGTTGTTAATTGCATGCCCTATAATAGTGTCCTAGTTCATTTTCTGAACCATAGTAGAGCCTTATTTAATGCTATGCCCTACAGTAGTGCCCTAGTTTCTTTTATGACTCATAGTAGTGCTTAAGTTCCTCACAGTACCCCCAATTCACATTACGATACATTGTGCTACCCATTCATATTGTACCTCATTACAGTGCCCTGGTTCATATTATAGAACATTGAAATGCCCTACAGTTCATTTTATAGTTATACCACACTACAATGAGCAGGTCAAGGTGCATACATGTCAGTGACCGGAGCCTTACCTACGGCCAGGGGTCCCGGGTATCGGTGCTCCGACGGGTGGCAGGGCTGCGGTGCCGGGATACTGCTGCGGCGTGGGCCTCTGGTGTGTCCATCCGGCATTTGGAGGCCGGAGGCCAGGGACCTGAGGTGCTGTGGCAGGGAGCTGCTGCGGCAGAGGGCTCTGCTGGGGAGCGCAGCTTCCGGGAGGCAGGGAGTTTAGTCTGCATACTGACTCCGTGTGTGTGTGTGTGCCCTCTCTCTTGGGGACCGCCATATTGGAGACCAACAAAGCCAATTGAGTCCCATTCTGTGTTCAGCCAATCCAGGGCTGGCTTCCCTTACAAAAAGGGGCTGGTCCACAGTAAGAGTGCCAGTGCTTCAAGTTGCTTACTTACGTAAGGTGCTCTAGCTCTGTGCTCCCAGCTTGCTTCAGATTGATCCAGGTGCCCTGGTTCCGGTTACTATCTTTCACTGCAGCAGTCCTATTACCTTCAGCCTGCCTCCTCTCGTAGAGTGCCCATCGGGACCCTGAGCCGTAGAGGAATCCCGGGCACTACGGGGACCTCTGCAGTCTTCTATTGTCACAACTGAGTGCTGGTGCCGGTAGCTGGAAGCCTCAGTTGTAGGGGCTGACGGATACCGGAACTTAGGAGGGGAAAGTAGACTCATAGACATGCGTTAGGACAGTAGCAGTAAATGCCCGAAGGCGTGACCACGACAACTGAGAATGTCTTTGAGGGTTTTTATTAAATAAAAAGTCATATAAAGTGCAATGAAACAATAAATGTCACTGGTGAATATTGGAAACACAACTGGTTAAGACCAGTAATCCAGAATATAAATAAAAGTTCTGTATAACGCTTGGGAACCCAGGTGAGGTATAACATGATGCTGGGGACTACAGGTGAAGCTGTAAATAATACTAGAGTTCGTGAGTAAACTGTAAGTGAAGCTGGGGTTCGCAGGAAAACTGTAGATAAAGCTGGGATTCACAGGAAAACTGTAGATGAAGCTGGGGTTCGCAGGAAAAATGTAGATGAAGTTGGGGAGTGGCTGCTGGTAAACCAGAGTACAGAGACAGATGAATAAGGTATACTGTAGAGGGTTAATCACAGGCGAGTCGGATTACACTGCAGAGTGTAATCACCAGGGAGTCAGGCTTGTTCTGCAGGAACCACAGGAGAGTCCACAGAGAACTGCACACTGGAATTGCTGGAGAAACAATTGAAGCACTGACAACCTTCTGGGTGCTGGGACAGGATATTTATACCTGCTGGGTAGCAGGGATTGGTTAACAATTACACCCTGGCTCCAGCAGCCCTGTGGATAGGTGAAATGATGACATGTGATTAGAATCAAAAATGGGGAACTAAGCACTGTGGAACATGGGGAAAACAACAATGGTGGTGGAGGCCGCAGCAACAGGGATTCCATGCGCCCAGACGCGCACAGCGGCCACAGGGCTGAAAGTAGCGGCCGCGGCACATGGAGGACGCACATCCAGCAGAGGACCACAGGCGCGGCAGCAACGGCCGCGACGGGGCTGAAAGCGCTGCACCACCATAAGTACATATCCTGAGGAGGCCGCTGAAACCAGCGCTGCAGACAATAACATAACTGAACCCCGGCCCTGGCTCGCTGAGCCAACCTCAGGAGGCACCTAACAGTTAGAAAACGGTGTCTAAGTACCCGGATCGTGACAGGACCCCACCCTTTAGGAGTGGCCCCAGGACACTTCTTAGGTTTTCATGGAAATCTGGAGTGGAATTTCATACTCGGCTTGGAGCGCTTGACAAAGACTTCACCAGAACTTGGCCACAAACTGATCACCTCCATCGGAAATTATCTCCATAGGGAGACCATGTAATCTGAAGATCTCTTGAATGAAGACTTGTGCCAACTTGGAAGCTGACGGAAGACCGGTGAGAGGGATGAAATAAGCCATCTTGGTGAAGATGGGTCCACGGCCGATGAGGAACAGACAAAGGAACCAGTTGCTCAGCGGGTGACTGGTGGGGTACTTTGTGTTGGGCACATTTTGGGCAGGAGGCCACAAATTCAGCAATGTCCTTCTTTAAGGTCGGCCACCAGTATGATCTGGAAGCAAATTCTAAGGTCTTGCGTATGCCCGCGTGACCGGCAAAGCGAGAGGAATGTGCCCAATGCAAGAGCTTCCTTCTGAGAGCCGGCTTCATGAAACTTTTCCCTGACGGGGGCATAGAGTCCATCCTCACTGCGGAGAATGCCACTGGATCAATGATATAATGCTTGTCAGTAGACTCAGACTCATTTTCTTGCTCCCAGGAGCGGGAAAGGGCATCGGCCTGACGATTCTGTGACCCTGGACAAAACTGCAACTTGAAGTCAAATCTGGAGAAGACAAGTGCCCACCTGGCTTGGCGAGGGTTAAGACATTGAGCACCTTTTAGATTCAGGAGGTTCTTGTGATCCGTCATAATGGTGATGGTATGAGAAGCTCCTTCTAATAAGTACCTCCACTCTTCCAAAGCAAGCTTAATTGCCAAAAGCTCTTGGTCGTCAATGGCGTAGTTCCGCTCGGCAGGAGAGAACTTTCGTGAGAAGAAGCCACAAGGATGTAAATGACCATCATTAGCTCTTTGAGACAGTACTGCGCCCATTCCAACAGAAGAGCCGTCCACCTCAAGGATGAAGGGCGAGCTGGTGTCTTGCTGTTTCAAAACCGGAACAGAGATGAATCTTTGTTTCAACAAATGAAAGGCTTGGATAGCTTCTTCTGGCCATTTGGAAGGATTGGCACCCTTTTTGGTAAGAGCCGTAATAGGCGCTGCAACAGTGGAAAAGTCTCAAATAAATTTCCTGTAGTAATTGGCAAACCCTAGGAATCTCTGGATTCCCTTGAGGGTTACAGGAATTGGCCAATCGTGGATCGATTGAAGTCTCACAGGGTGGTTTAGTGGAGATGGAACATCGATAGTTTTATAAGAGGAAGTACGAACTCTTTGGAGACAAGTCTCTAAGCAAGAAGTACCCCATGCCAGGATATGGTTAGTCCTCCAATCAACTTGAGGATTATGCAAACAAAGCCATGGGACGCCTAGAATCACAGGATTAGTGGCCCTTGGGATTACCAGGAAGGAAATCAGTTTAGTATGCAGAGCCCCTACCTTCAGTCGGATAGGTAGGGTCTTGGAGATAATCACTGCATCAGGAATCTTACTGCCGTCCACGGCAGTTAAAGATATAGGAGATGACAGTCTCTCAGTGGGTAGAGACCACTGCTTAACGAACTTCTCAGTAACAAAGTTTCCGGCTGCTCCAGAATCCAATAAGGCAATAAGATTCTTGGTATGCTGAGCCACCTGTAGAGAAACTGAGAGATTGCAGTTGCTTGAAGACGGAGAGAAATTCATCACTCCTAGCCGGTCTTCTCCTTGGCGGGCTAGGACTTGGAGTTTTTGCAGACGCTCAGGACAAGCGTTAATGACGTGGGAGGATGCAGCGCAATACAGGCAAAGATGATTGGATAGACGTCTTCTGCGCTCTGCTGGAGAAAGTCGGGAATGACCGATCTGCATAGGTTCGTCCCTAGGTGGAGATGGCTGACGAGGAATGGAGGTAATAGAAGTCTTCGGAAACATGGATCTTCCTCGCTCAACTGCCCTTTCATGGAACCGCAGGTCGACTTTAATGCAGAGTGATATGAGCTCGTTTAATGTTGGGGGTAAGTCTCTAGTAGCAAGCTCATCCTTAATTCCTCCGGATAAGCCACCCAGAAGGCTGCGTAAAGAGCGTCATCGTTCCAGGAAAGTTCTGAAGCCAGAATTTGAAATTGGACTAAATACTGGCCTACAGTTCGTGTCCCCTGACGTAGCCGGAGAATTTCAGAAGACGCTGACGACACTCGACCTGGCTCATCAAAGATGCGTCTGAATGTTGCCACGAAGTCAGAGTAGGATGACAGCAGGGTATCTGATCTTTCCCAGCTGGGGTTCACAGGAAAACTGTAGATGAAGCTGGGGAGTGGCTGCTGGTAAGCCAGAGCACAGACACAGGTGAATAAGGTATACTGTAGAGGGTTAATCACAGGCGAGTCGGATTACACTGCAAAGTGTAATCACCAGGGAGTCAGGCTTGTTCTGCAGGAATGGGACCACAGGAGAGTCCACAGAGAACTGCACACTGGAATCGCTGGAGATACAATTGAAACACTGACAACCTTCTGGGTGCTGGGACAGGATATTTATACCTGCTGGGTAGCAGGGATTGGTTAACAATTACACCCTGACTCCAGCAGCCCTGTGGATAGGTGAAATGATGACATGTGATTAGAATCCAAAATGGCTGCGCCCATAGACAGAAACTGAAGGGGAACTAAGCACTGTGGAACATGTGGAAAACAACAATGGCGGCGGAGGCCACAGCAACAGGGATTCCATGCGCCCAGACATGCACAGCGGCCACAGGGATGGAAGTAGCGTCCGGGGCACACGGAGGACGCACATCCAGCAGAGGACCACAGGCGCGGCAGCAACGGCTACGACGGGGCTGAAAGCGCCGCACCACCGTAAGTACATATACTGAGGAAGCCGCTGAAACCATCGCTGCAGGCAATAACATAACTGAAGCCCGGCCCTGGCTCGCTGAGCCAACCTCAGTAGGCACCTAACAGAAAATGGTGTCTAAGTACCCGGATCGTGACATCTATATTTTAAGGCAGAGTTCTTCAGCCTTGTCTTTCAAGCTACAGTTCATAATTCCGCAGTTCATTATCTTCAACCTCGTCTTTCAAGCCACAGTTCATAATTCCGCAGTTCATCATCTTCAGCCTCGTCTTTCAAGCCACAGTTCTCAAGTCCACAGCTCATTACCTTTAACCTCATCTTTTCAAGCCACAGTTCACAAGCCCGCAGTTCTTTTCCTTAGTCTAATTTTTTCAACTACAACTCCTAGCTCAGTCTATGTCTTCCATTGGCCTTTTGTCTCATGAGAAGGAACTATATCCAGCCCCCTCATCTCCTGCATCCACAGGCATTCCCTTCCTCTGGCAAATCTCAATCGCCGTATCCCCAATTCCAGCCAAGCGTGACAGTAAGCACTGGATCCGACGGGTGATCAGGCTTCAGGAGGCGATGCCACTGCAGATATTTTGTCACGCTTGAGTAAGCAGGAGGCTACCCAATCCCAAATTGTGCAGTTCATGCAAAATATGTCCTATCGCCTAGATTCTCTCCATGCAGCCATGGAGGCACCCCAAGTATCTATGGCCGCTCCTGCATTAGCGTCTCCAGCTCCAGTTCCTACTGTACCAGTTCCACTTCCTAGATTGCATTTGCCATCACCCAGCACATTTGATTGAAATCCAAAACAATGCTGCGGATTTCTCAATCAGTGCAAAATCCAGTTCGAGTTGCAATCTGCTAATTTCCCATCAGCACGGACCAAGATAGCCTCCATAATTTCCCTTCTCACAGGACAAGCTTTGGAATGGGCTTCACCATTGTGGGAGAGAGCGGATCCCATCTTCTCAAATTATCCAGAATTCGTGTCCACTTTTCCTAAAATCTTAGATGACCCACGTTGGACCACGGCCGATTCACTGGAGATCCTGCACTTACGTCAGGGCACTCTTACCGTCAGCCAGTACGTGATCCATTTCCGTACTCTCTCCTCAGAACTAAACTGGAATGAAGAAGCCCTAATTGCAGCTTTCTGGAATGGTCTCTCCGATAAGATCAAGGATGACATGGCGACTCAGGATGTACCCGACAAATTGGATAAACTAATCTCCCTGTGCATTAAATTATATCTAAGATACAGAGAACATTGGGGGTAATTCCAAGTTGATCGCAGCAAGATTTTTGTTAGCAATTGGGCAAAACCTTGTGCACTGCAGGGGAGGCAGATTTAACATGTGCAGAGAGAGTTAGATTTGGGTGGGGTGAGTTCAATCTGCAATCTAATTTGCAGTGTAAAAATAAAGCAGCCAGTATTTAACCTGCACAGAAATAAAATAACCCACCCAAATCTAACTCTTTCTGCACATGTTAAATCTGCCTCCACTGCAGTGCACATGGTTTTGCCCACAAATCCTGCTGCGATCAACTTGGAATTACCCCCCCATTGCCTGGAGAAAGCAAGGTCTGATCGTCCCAAGCCTCCAGTCAACCTTCCGACAACAGAGGAACCTATGCAGATCAAACATTCACGTCTCACCAGTGAGGAATGCCAGAGGCGGTGAAAAGGTATGTATTGTGGCGCATCTAATAATTTTGTTAAATCCTGTAATCAACGTCTGGGAAACATCCGCTCCTAGCTTATGCTGGAGAGGTAAAGTTAGGAGAGTCCCCAGAATTACTTACCAAGAAAGAGTCTGTTTTGCTAACTCATTTTGGAGCTTCCATCCTCCCTCCTTCTCATCCCTGCACTACTCAGTTCCGGAGCCGCTGAAAGCTTCATTACATCAGCTCTGGTTAAACGATCTGGAATACAAACGGTCCGTTTGGATCGAACTATCTCTGTTACTGTGGTGGATGGTTATTATATTCCTGAAGGGATTATTTCTTCCCGTACTGTACGCCTTAAGATGAGGGTCTGAGCTCTTCATTCGGAAAACATCTCTATCCTAAAGCCTCTCACAAACTGATCCTAGGATTTCCGTGGTTACATAGACACAATCCTCGCATTGACTGGCAAACTATGGACGTGTTTACTTGGGGAGAATCTTGTTTCCAGAGCTATTTATCCACGGTGAAACCTCTCTGTACCTCCAGTTCCTCCAGCCTTTCGATTGAATACCACTCCTTCTTGGATGTCTTCAGTAAACAGGGGGCTGACACCTTGCCTCCGCATCGAAGTTGGGACTGTCCCATTGACCTGGTACCAGGCGAGACTCCACCCAGGGGTCAGACTTACCCCTTTCACTCCCTGAGACGCAAGCGATGTCTGAGTATGTCCGAGAGAATTTGGATAAGGATTTCATTCGGCCTTCTACCTCTCTGGCTGGGGCAGTTTTCTTTTTCGTTAAAAAGAAGGATGGGGGCCTGCAGCCCTGTATAGACTATATAGGTCTCAATGAGATATCCATTAGAAACAGATACACACTCTCTCGGGAGACGAATGGAAGACAGCATTTAATATCCGCGATGGGCATTATGAATACCTAGTAATGCCCTTTGGATTGTGTAATGCCTCAGCAGTCTTTAAAAATTTTGTCTACGAGATTTTTAGATACCTCCTTTACAATTGTTTGGTAGTATACTTGGATGATATTCTAAACTTCTCTAGCGATCTGAAGACCCATCGAGAGCAAGTTAAGGAGGTACTGGGATGCAGATGGGAGACCAGAAAGAGGAACAAAATGTGCCATCTTAGAGAACCGATCAACTATGGCCGAGATAGTATTTTGTCCTCCAGAAACAGGCAAATTGGTTATAAAGTCCATTTATTCTCATTTACACTCTTGCACATGTATGTAGCTGTCTATTCAAGAGGGAGGTGATCTATGTGTTTTCACATTACTTTGGCCCTTATCTTATCTGTCACTCGCAGCGTTAACGATGGGCTTGTAATACTGTGAGCTCAGATTGGAACTCATCCAAACCCTGTGAAGAAGGTCCAAAGCATTCACTCACACAATTACTCATAGAGTGAAAAACAGAGGTTCCTATTTTTTTTTCAATATCACAACTTTTGGATTAAATTTACCACATTTACATGCAACAATAAACAGGTCCCTGAGTTATTTTCCTAGCTTAGTCAATCTCCTCACTCCTAATTCTCATATTATAAAAATAAAATCACACAGACAGCTGGCAGGTATAGAAACAGCATGTACTGACATATAGCACATACCATGATATTTTATACTTACCAGTGCTTTAATGATCCTGGGATATTCCTTCCATCCTCAGCTGCTGGCTGGCTGGCACACCCCTTTGAGAATTCGATGAAGAGGTTGAGATTTGTAGGTCCAAAGGATCGAGCCCCCAAATTGATTAATACTACTTTAACCATGTTGTTGTTTTAGTTAATGTTAAGTAAATGACTGTATGGAAGTCAGATTTAGAAAAGCAAGTGACTATTTATTTTTAAGGACCACGCCCATATACAGGTCGAGAGACCACATTCTCTCCGCCTGGGTCAAAATGAATCAACAACAGAAACATGTCAATACAATGATTTTTATAACATACAGTTACGCTCCATTCTTATAACCCTCCCATATGATTTCATGCATCTTGAGTACAGTGTTATGCAATACTAGGACAATTGGCAAAGACAACCAAGAGATATTTAGCCAATACATCCTCGTGATGAGGCTGACTCGTGATTTTAACCATGTCTCCTTATTAGGAATTAAACTGAACTCCCGGAGCTTTTAGGATGTGTGTACGTGGCTCTTCAGCTGACTAATTTGTTTTTGTGCTCTTAGTGTGTATAAAGTTCATATGAATATGCTTTCTCATCTAGCTAGAAACAAAATGGATTCTCTTATGCTTTTTGACTATAATGGTGAATATGAGGTCACCTTTGATATTGTGATTATTATGTGTATGCATAATATACGTACTATCCCGTAGTACATATATATAGCTGTTAGGCCTTTAGAATGTTGCCTCTGTCACAGTATTTGACACCTGTCTGAGGAGGAATCAGCTATTTTGCAAACTTGAGAAGTGTACTTTTGAAGTGTCCTTGATTCCATTCCTCGGTTATATCATCTCAGGGGAGATGTTACAGATGGACCCCGCTAAAGTTCAAGCGATCCAGGATTGGTTGTTACCAACTACCCTTAAAGGGGTTCAACGGTTTCTAGGATTTGACAACTTCTATCGAAAATTCATTAAGAATTATTCGTCCATCACAGCGCCCATCACTGCATTGACTAGAAAAGTAGCAGATCCTACCAAGTGGTCTCCGGAGGCATTAGGAGCCTTTTATTCTTTAAAGGAAGCCTTCATAAGTGTTCCTGTCCTCCAACAACCTGATCTCAGTCGCCCATTCCTGGTCAAAGTAGATGCATCCACTGTGGGTGTGGGAGCAGTTTTGTCTCAGTTCTTCGAGGACAAGATTCATCCCTGTGCATTCTTCTTGCGATGGTTTTCTCCCGCTGAGCAAAACTACACTATTTGAGAACAGGAACTGCTGGCAATTAAGTTAGCCTTCGAGGAATGGAGGTATCTGCTGGAGGGAGCTCAACATCCGATTTCAGTCATCACAGATCATAAAAATCTCTTACACTTACAGTCAGCTCGATGCCTGAATCCACACCAAGCAAGATGGGCTCTCTTCTTTACTCGTTTCAGGCTTAAACTCAGCTACCGGTCAGGTTCACTTAACAGGAAAGTCGATGCGCTTTTTCATTCTCTAAGTTCCGAAGAATCCACCAATCATTCAGGAGAACAGTTTCTCCTGGATCCCACCTCTTTCTCAGCAACCCGTATGTCTCTGCTTCCCCTACCTGGAAGGACTTTTGTTGCTCCGTACCTTCGAAATAGACTCTGTGGGCTCATACCTCACCCTTTATGGCCCATGCAGGAGGTCTCAAAACTCTCAAGTTCATTCAGCATTCCTACTGGTGGCCTCACCTCAAAACAGATGTGCAAGAATTCATAGCTGCCTGTCCAAAGTGTGCCCAGCATAAAAGTCCAAAAGGCTTCCCATCAGGTTTATTTCACCCACTACCTGTGCCGCAAAAACCATGGACTCACATCTCTATGGACTTTATAACCGATTTGCCTGTTTCTGAAGGACAAAATACTATCTCGGCCATAGTTGATCGGTTCTCTAAGATGGCACATTTTGTTCCTCTTTCTGGTCTCCCATCTGCATCCCAGTTTGCAAAGTTGTTTGTAGCAGAGATCTTCCGACTTCATGGTTTACCACAAGAGATTGTGTCAGATAGGGGTTTGCAGTTCGTGGCTAAGTTTTGGGGGTCCCTGTGCTCTGTCCTTGGTGTGAAATTGAACTTCTCCTCAGCGTATCATCCCCAGACAGATGGTCAAATGGAAAGAGTGAACCAAGACCTGGAAACTTTTCTATGGTTATTTATGTCCTCATCTCAAGACGACTGACTGGACTATCTACCATTTGCGGAATTCACCCATAACAACCTCCATCATTCTGCTATTCAGTCTACTACATTCTACATAAATTATGGTTACCATCCAAGAGTTCCTGACTTTCAACTTCTACCCACACTTGAGGTTCCTGTTTCAAAGTTAGCACATCAACAGTTTACCAAAACTTGGAAACAGGTTCACAAGGCTCTGCTTAGGACTTCCAAAAGATATAAAACCTATGCAGATTTGAAACGAAAGGCTGTCCCAAGCCTCAAAGTGGAAGACCAAGTCTGGATAGCCACTCATAACTGAAGACTCAAAGTACCCTCTAAGAAATTTGCTCTAAAGGTTCATCGGCCCATATCCTATAGAAAGAGTGCGTAATCCGGTTTCGTACAAGGTGAAGTTGCTTCCCTATTTAAGGATTCCTAACACTTTCCACGTTTCTCTGTTAAAACCTCTAGTTCTGGATCGGTTCCGGGCTGCGCTTCCTAAATCTCCCAAGGTCCAAGCCACTCAAAGCGAAGAAGTTGAAATTCATAACATTCTCGGTTCCCGTAAGAAGTATGGTCGTCTTCAATATTTTATCGATTGGAAGGGTTATGGCCCGGAGGAGAGGTCCTGGGTTTCCGCGGAGGATGTCCATGCTCAATGCTTAGTCCGAGCCTTTCATGCCAAGAATCCGACCCAAGCACATAGGTGTTCTGATTCCACCCTGAAAAGCGGAGGTACTGTCAGTGACCGGAGACTTACCTCCGGCCAGGGGTCCCGGGTATCGCCGCTCTGACGGGTGACAGGGCTGCAGCGCCGGGATGCTGCTGTGGGCAGACCTCTGATGCCTCCGTCCGGCATCTGGGGGCCGGAGGCCAGGGATCTGAGGCGCTGTGGCAGGGAGCTGCTGCGGCAGAGGGTTCTGGTAGGGAGCGCGGCTTCCTATTGCCTTCAGCCTGCCTCCTCTCATAGAGTGCCCACCGGGACCCTAAGCCTTAGTGGAATCCCGGGTGCTAACTAGACCTCTGCAGTCTTCTATTCTTTAAGGCAGAGTTCTTCAACCTCGTCTTTCAAGCCACAGTTCATAATTCCGCAGTTCATTTTCTTCAGCCTCATCTTTCAATCCACAGTTCTCAAGTCCGCACCTCATTATCTTTAGCCTCATCTTTTCAACCCACAGTTCACAAGCCCGCAGTTCTTTTTCTCAGTCTTGTTTTTTCAACTACAGCTCCTAGCTCAGACTACGTCTTCCATTGGCCTTTTGTCTCATGAGAAGGAACTATATCCAGCCCCCTCGTCTTCTGCATCCACAGGCAGTAGCTTCCTCGGGCAAATCTCAGTTGCCGGATCCCCATTTCCAGACGAGAATGACAATACGTAGATATAATGCAGGTCCCAAGGAAAAAGTTTGAAAGGACCCCTACGTACCACCCAATGGCGAAAAGTTTATATAACACATGTAACTGTGACAGGGAAGGTGGGCCCCTCTCAGCTCCGGGCCCTATAGAAGCTGCACTGCCTGTACCTATGGTAGCTACGCCCATGGTGTGTAATATATTTTCTAATTGGCACTTTGTTCATTGCTTTCACACAAGTCTATATCTGTTTGTCTGGACTTCACGTTGCTACCAGTAATCACTTACTGCATCCTGCAATTAACTTTCTATTCAGAACTACATCATTATCATTTTTGCCTGTAACTACCTGGATTTGCTACCTGTTTATTTTACTGCCTTAAACCTTCACTTGCCAGTTCTCTCCGGACATTGTTAATCAAGTGTTCATTCTTAAGTGTACTTCAGCCACAGTTATTAAATATTCATTCTTCAGTGTACTTCAGCCATGGTTATCTAATATTTATTCTTCAGTCACAGTTATCAAATATTCGTTCTTCAGTGTTTTCCAGCTACAGTTATCAAGTATTAATTCTTCAATTCTCTTCAGCCACTATTACCAAGTATTCATTCCTTGGTGTTCTTTAACCAGTTATAAAGAATCCTCTCTTCTAAGTAATCTCCTAAACATTATTTCTTTCAGCCAATGGGGGTCATTCCGAGTTGATCGTAGCTGTGCAAAAATTTTCCTGACATGCGGGGGGATGCCCAGCACGGGGCTAGCCCGCCCCGCATGTCAGTCCGGCCCCCCCTCGCAGAAGTGCAAAGGCATCGCACAGCGGCGATGCCTTTGTGCTTCAGGAGTAACTCCCGGCCAGCGCAGCTTTAGCGAGCTGGGCCGGGAGCTACTCCTCGCTCCCTGGCCCGCAGCGGCTGCGTATTACGTATTACCGTTCCAGATTTTTCCCCCAATAATCAATATGTCCAGCAATTGCAGATTTGTAGGAGGTGTGTAAATAACCAGTGTTGTGGCTTTACCGCTAGAGGGTATGTTGCTCCAAGATGGTGAATGATGAGCTCCTCATGCAGTGCGGTGGGCAAGGTTCAACAGTTCAGCCAAAGTGCAAACACCCTCCAATTGGATCTTGTACTGGAATGTAGTAGGGGATGGTCCGGACTTTCAAGTGAAGATTCTTGGCAATCTGCAATTGCTGGACATATTGATCATTGGGGGAAAAATCTGGAACGGACTTCCTCATTCTAATACTGTTTCCACTCCTGGCATATTGGGTAACCCTGGTTTCATTTATTGTATTATGCATACCTTTTTAATGTTCATTATTGGAACTCACCATTAATGGTTTATACTTTTATACTCTAGTGTATTCACATTTAATATAAAATTTTGAAACATCAGATATTATTGTTGTTATATGCAATATTTTAGCGCAGCCTCATTTTGCTTTTTTTTCACACATTGTGGGAGTGACTTCCCGTTTCTTTTCGGCTGCTGCTTGGCATAGCACCTCATACCTAAGCGCCCGAGAACCTTGGGTAACCCCTTCTCTCCACTGTTTCCTGTGAGTATATCCATACAGGAAAAATCCCACGTGATTCCTTACAGTATGAACTGGCCCATCAAATGCAATAGCAGGGAAGGTAATTGCAGTCTGTCTGAGGGAGTTTTCTCACAGCCTGTTAACTCCTCATGTCCTGAAACATCATTTTCTTTAGATTTTATACGACTGGAGATTTTCAAAGAAAAGCTAGACTGGCTGCAGACTTTGTTAACTGGTATATTAAGCATTCTACCTGAATTTCAGGGGAGACTGGTGAACCCCATTAAAGTGGCTCCAGAAAAGGAGTTTCTTGGGACTCTGGGACTATGTGTGTTAGGTGTACCTCTACTGCATAGACAAAAGGCAGGTTTCAGAGTTTTCCTCGGCCTAGTCTCTCAGCAACTGAACTCCAGTATCGTAGAGACAATAAACTTTGCCTGTATTGTGGGGGTCCAGAACATTTTATTCTAGCCTTTCCCATTCAGAAACAAAGAAATGGGGTAAGAGTGCAACACCAATCAGCTTTGGTGCCTGTTGCACTTGGTAGGGGTTCAGAATATTTCATCTTTAATTCCAGTAAAGTGACCTATGTCTGCGGTCCTAGGAGGTTCTTCCAAGTTTACTAAGCCAGAAAGTGATCCTAATTTAATATCAGCCCCTGTGATGGTGTAGTGTGGTACCTGTGTTTCCAGATGACGCTTGCGGATTCAGGACCTCTCGTAGCTTCTTCCCCAGGAGCCTGTGGCAGGAGAATGGTCACCCCAAGGAGGACCATACATATAAATGGAAATGCAAATGGATGGTGACAGCATGTTTATTAAATCAGGAAAAAGTATAGTCACCGTTTCTTTGTACACAAGTGTTGGCTTAATAAATCAAATTTACTTCAGAATATCACATATCATTGGCATAATAGACATAAATATATCACAACGTCCACATAAGTGATCTGTAGAACATCAATACTGAATACGGTCATTTAGGAATAACCATAGTTCAGGAACAATCAAACAGTATACTAACACAACACTAAATGGGGTTGGGGACCCAACAAAGGCAATCTCTGGTCCTACACACAATCCGGAGAAGTTCAAATATAAGTCTTTGTCAGACACATATTAATCATAAATACGTTTCCACAATTTGGTTTGGCAGATCCTGCTCATGTCAGATGGCAGGAATAACCCTGTAATAAAAGTCCAGTGAACAATCACCAATGTTAGCTCAGAGGGATGGACAATGAACTTATTTAGGGCATCAAGAAATAGTTCATGCAGCTTAGCGGATGTCTCAGTTCCTTGTATAGCTGCGTGGGACTGCGGAGGTGTGATCAGCCTATGGAGGCTGGGGGCTTGGTATAACCTATAGCACTGTCCCAGTCTGGGGCTCCAGAGACAAGTCAATGTATCAGTGGGCACACAAGGGAAAAAGGGCTGGAAGTATTACTCCTTCTGGTAGGTAAGCCAATCACTAAATGTAAGCATTGGCTTCTGTGTTCACTACTCTTGTGTGGCTGCATGCAGTCTCAGAGTACTGCCGAACATGGGGAAAAGGTGCACCCCCGATTGTCCCTAGAAAGGTCTCTCTCTAAGGTGAGCAACATTAAATTGGCCGTGAGGCTTGAGACACTGCGTGAGCTAGTGGGGCTGTCCGTGTTCAAGGCACTGTATTACGTCAGTTCTGCGATAGCCCAAGGTGAAAGGGGCTGTCTTTAATGGCACTGTAGCTACTACAGGGGCACATCATGGGGGAAGCAGGTACCTGATTACCGCTGTGCTGTCAATGCGGCTCTCCTTCTCCTAGCGCCACTGCAGTACTCTCCAGCCGTGTCTGCCCCACTCCCGGCTCTCTGCAGTGGGGTCCCTTCCTGGCTGAACCTTGGCGTCACCCCTCACTGCCTGGTGGCGGGGTCAGCTCCCTCCTTCTGCACGGCAGCTTGGCTGCTCCTGCACCCGGTGGCTCTCCTCAGCGGCACAGAGACTGGCGGCCCCTGTCGGATCCCGGCTCTCGGATAGCGGCTGTGGCTGGCGGCTCCCCTCTACACAGTGTGGCGCTGTCCCTGCGGCTCTTGGCAGCAGCAGACCCTCCTCAGTGCCGGTGCCCCACTCCTTCCGGTTCAGGCAGTCGTACCGCGTGTCATCCCCGGCTCTCCGCACTCCCGCTCTGGCTGGCCGCACATGCACCACCGCACTCAGTTCCCGGTCTCCTTCTTTGTGCCTCACTGTCGGCTCCTCCTCTCTTTTACTCCTGCTCGTTCCCCTCCAATCCAGGTGACTCCAGGGCTTCCCGCGTAGATTCCACAGTAAAGCGTTGCTAGGCAACGCAGGGGGAGAGAAATTAACCCTTACAGGGTCAATTAAGGGTCTTACAGGCAGCTTTAGCTACCATTTAGGGCTGCAGTGATATACAGTAGGGGTACCCAAATGCGGGTATCACACTAAATATCTATCTGAAAGAATGGCTTCAAGTTTGTCAGCCCACAGGAGTCCTCGAGTGTTGCAGTGCCATTCCCAAGTTACAAATGTAAGTGCATCAGCTCAAGTTCCATGTAATACCATTGCTCTCAAAGCTGGTCCAAGAGGAGGTTCCGAGCCTGTCGTCCCAGGAGGAGGTTCCGAGCCTGTTGCCCCAGGAGGAGGTTCCGAGCCTGTCGCCCCAGGAGGAGGTTCCGAGCCTGTCGCCCCAGGGGGAGGTTTCGAGAATGTGGCCTCAGGAGGAGGTTCCGAATTTGCCACCCCAGGAGGGGAATCCGAGCCTCTAGCTGCAAGAGGAGGATCCGAGCGTCTAGCTCCAAGAAGGGGATTGAAGTCTGCTAGTCCCAAGGAGATTTATATGCCTGCTGCTCCTAAAAGGTTTCTGAAGTCTGTTTCATCCCACGAGAGTGCTAATAATAATAATAATAATAATTTTATTTATATAGCGCTCTTTCTCCAACAGGACTCAAGGCGCTTAACAGATACATAGTATAATATAGTACAGAAAATAATGAAATACAGAACAGCTTTTCATAAAATACAGAAGCATGGAGATACTAAAGGGACAATTATGGGAATGCTTGAGTAAAAAGGAAAGTCTTGAATCTACTTTTGAAGGATTCTATAGTTGGGGCCTCTCGCACTGTGTGGGTAAAAGTGAGTTCCATAGAGTCGGAGCCGCATCACTAAAAGCTCGACCCCCAGATGAATTACGGTAGATTCTAGGTACTGCTAAAAGTCCTTCAACTACAGATCGCGGTAATCGAGTGGGGTAGTATGGGTTCAGTAGCTGCTTCAGGTATCTCAGGCCCTGGTCATGTAGTGCTTTGAAACTCAGTAAGCCAATCTTGAAGATTATTCGCCATCTTACAGGCAGCCAGTGAAGGGAGTAGAGTATGGGTGTCATGTGGCTAGAACGGGGCTGGTCGGTTAACAGCCTGGCAGCTGTGTTTTGCACCAGCTGTAAGCGGTGCAATTCTTTTGCTGGGAGACCAAGGTAGAGGGCATTACAGTAGTCTAATCGAGATGATACAAATGCATGGATGACTTTTGGCAGATCATCTGAGGGAATTAAGTGTGTGATTCTGGCAATGTTCCTCAGGTGAAAGAATGAGGATTTGATTGTGGCTGATATCTGATGTTTAAGTGTCAAGCCACCATCAGGACAACGCCAAGATTATGCACACGATCAGTGGTTTGTAATTCTGAATCCCCGATTGTAAGTCCAGTTGGTTGGCTATGCTGCAGTCTTGTCCTTTGATGTTGCAGTCCTATCATAAGGACCTCTGTTTTATCCGGGTTCACTTGCAGCCAACTGGCACTCATCCACTCCTGGAGCTCAGCTAGACAGCCATTTAGGGTTGCTATTGGGTTATCAGTGCCCGGAGCAAATGAAAAGTACAGTTGTGTATCATCTGCATAGCAGTGGTAGACTAGCCCATGGCACCTGATTATTTCACCCAGCGGGAGCATGTATACTGCAAAAAGTATGAAGGGCTAAAACTCCAGAAGGGATTTTGAGTGCTTCAGGCCTTAAGGGAGATCTGGGTGTCCAGCCCCAGGAGGGGGGCTCTGGGTGTCCAGACCCTGGATGGGGGCTCCGGGTGTCATGCCAATCCCAGGAAAGGAATCCAGCATCTTAGTTTTTCATAGCACAGTCCATGTACTGTATCTAGGCATGTGGGCACTGCTGTAGCCTTGGTTGCCAATCTTAGTACTGACTTGCTCCCTCCCTCTCCCACCTCTTCTGTTCTTCCTCTGTCTCTGTGTGTGCTTTTTTTCAGTGGTGGTCATTCCGAGTTGTTTGCTCGCTAGCTGCTTTTAGCAGCATTGCACACGCTAGGCCGCCGCCCTCTGGGAGTGTATCTTAGCTTAGCAGAATAGCGAACGAAAGATTAGCTCCAGACCTACTCCTAGACTGCGATCACCTCAGTCCGTTTAGTTCCTGGTTTGACGTCACAAACACGCCCTGCGTTCGGCCAGTCACTCCCCCGTTTCTCCAGCCACTCCTGCATTTTTACCTGGCACGCCTGCGTTTTTTAGCACACTCCCTGAAAATGGCCAGTTTCTGCCCAGAAACACCCACTTCCTGTCAATCACACTACGATCACTCGAGCGATGAAAAAACGTTGCTCGAGCGTGTGTAAATCTACAAAGTTTTGTGTGAAAGTACTTAGCGCATGCACATTTTTGCAGTTTTTTCACTTAATCGCTGCACTGCGAATATCGACAGCGAGCGAACAACTCGGAATGCCCACCAGTGTCTTTTGTTGTTTTTGTTAATTGCTCATGATTCCATTGGTATACGACTCTGATTTATTGTTTTAACCTTCATAGCTCTTTTTGTTTATCTGCCAGTGGATATTTTAAGCTTTCAACTTGCTGGTGTACTGTTTAATTTTCTTTGTGATAATATAAAACAGTTTAACATATTGTGAAAAAAAAGTTTCATTTTGTATTTGATTTTAAGTTTTGATTTAAATCAACTGAAATCGAATCAAATTGACATTCTTTTTCACTCATCTAATACCACATTTACTAAGATTCATTTTTTAAATCAATTTCAAAAACCAAATTCGATGTTCGATTTTGACTAGTGATTTTGGGTTCTGTTTATTAAGCCTTGGATGGAGGTAAAGTGGATAGAGATAATGGCCCTCATTCCGAGTTGTTCGCTCGGTATTTTTCATCGCATCGCAGTGAAAATCCGCCTAGTACGCATGCGCAATGTTCGCACTGCGACTGCGCCAAGTAACTTTACTATGGAGAAAGTATTTTTACTCACGGCTTTTTCTTCGCTCCGGCGATCGTAATGTGATTGACAGGAAATGGGTGTTACTGGGCGGAAACACGGCGTTTCAGGGGCGTGTGGCTGAAAACACTACCGTTTCCGGGAAAAACGCAGGAGTGGCCGGAGAAACGGTGGGAGTGCCTGGGCGAACGCTGGGTGTGTTTGTGACGTCAACCAGGAACGACAAGCACTGAAATGATCGCACAGGCAGAGTAAGTCTGGAGCTACTCTGAAACTGCTAAGTAGTTAGTAATCGCATTATTGCGAATACATCGGTCGCAATTTTAAGAAGATAAGATTCACTCCCAGTAGGCGGCGGCTTAGCGTGTGTAACTCTGCTAAATTCGCCTTGCGACCGATCAACTCGGAATGAGGGCCATTGATAAGGCCCTATTTAGAGGTAAGTCCTGAATAAATTTATAGAATGTGATAGTATTAGGGATGTTAGGGACCCATGTGATGAAGTCACCTGGCCGCGGTACATGTGCCCGCATATTTGCGCAAATGTGTGCTAAGAACATCAATTATACTCCATGTTAATTGTGAGGGTTTATTTAAATTATTTATACTATCAGTGTTCTTAGTGCTAAGAGTGTGCCTCTGCATCTCTCTTCCTCCAGCATAGTATTAGAAGCCTCAGCATGATAGCACCTCTTGATATCTTTAGTAATAGGATGTGCAGTCCAGGTCCCCCCCTTTTTCCATTATTAATATCTAGCCTGATTCACTGACAGACGGTATGGAGACTGCACCTGCGATTGAACACGTTAAGGAAGTGTGAAGTATTAAAACCAGCAGCCCTGAAAAGTACAGAGACGCCCAGCGGAGCAATCACCAAGGCACAGCAACTGCGTACACATTCCCAGCATAAACGCAGGTCCCTCGATAATCGGCAGCTCGATTAAATCAACGGCCACGCACCATGGCAGCCTGAACAGAGATGCCAGAGGCATGCTGCTTGAGTAGAGATTTGCAAGCACACCCAGTGACATGTCCAAAAACAACTGCAACACACAATTTTTGCAATCACTCCCCTGTCAATGGCCACAAATGGTGCCTGACTATCAATCACTCTGTGTAAAGGTAAGTGCTGTGAGTGGCATAATTGTGACCGGATGCACCCTCACTGTCCGCACCAAGCAATCACAGATTGATTTTGGGCCTCATGGGACCTGGGCCAATAGCGAATTCCCTCTTAGGGTCTGTAACCGCCTGTTACTGACTCCAGCCACTGCACGGTGGGTGGGTATTTTGCTGCCACCACCAGGATCCTTCCACGTGCCACCCAGAACCATGTTTCTATAAAGGCTCCTACCTCGGCACCTGTTACTGCTTGCTGCTGTGTATGCATAGACATGCTGCTGCCACACCTCCTGGTTAGCATCGGCTGGTTCCCCACTGGTCACTGACCATTGACCAGGCCCTGCATCAGTAGTTGGCAGAGGGCAGAGCAGGGGAAATCACAGAAATAAATCCATAGGCTTCTATTGGGTAACACCACCCAAAGATGGTGTTACCCATCGGGTCCAAGCCCGGGGATGCTCACATTCTAGAGCTTGGTACATATGGAAATGTTACCATATTTTAGACTTTAGTACATCCTGCCCACTATGAATAACATTATATACATCAAAACGTTGAGATATTCACCCTGGGGTAAATTTACAAAGATTTGTATTTTACCCGTATTCGCGATCAAATACAGGTGATATTGGGGGTGATTCCGAGTTGTTCGCTCGCTAGCTGCTTTTAGCAGCATTGCACACGCTAAGCCGCCGCCCTCTGGGAGTGTATCTTAGCTTAGCAGAAGTGCGAACGAAAGATTAGCAGAATTGCAAATAGAGATTTCTTAGCAGTTTCTGAGTAGCTCCAGACTTACTCAGCCATTGCGACCAGCTCAGTCCTTTTCGTTCCTGGTTTGACGTCACAAACACACCCAACGTTTGCCCAACCACTCCCCCGTTTCTCCAGCCACTCCTGCGTTTTGCAACTAGAACGCCTGCATTTCAGCACACTCCCATAAAACGGCCAGTTTCCGCCCAGAAACACCCACTTCCTGTCAATCACACTACGATCAGCACAGCGATGAAAAAGATTTGTTATGCCGTGAGTAAAATACCTAACTTTTGTGTAAAATAACTAAGCGCATGCGCTCCGCGAACCTTGCGCATGCGCAGTAAGCGACTAATCGCAGTATGGCGAAAATCGGCAACGAGCAAACAACTCGGAATGACCCCTATTGTTCGAATGCGGGTGTTTTTTTAAAACTAAATCACGGGGATTTATTATGTTTCCAAATTTTTAGTTAATCGTGTTTTCCAATGGTGTATGTGGTCGTGTTTGGATGTCATGTTTTCCGTTAGCCAAACACTCCCGTACATGAAGCCTGCACAGATCAGTGAGATCTGTAGTGTTTCTCTGTTAATGTGTAGAAATGGTAAAAAAAGAAGAAAAAAAAACTGTGAGGTGTCCTCCCCACTCCCCTAATCATAACCAGCCACGGGCTCTTTATGCTGGTCCTGGTTCTAAATATTCAGGGGAAACAATTACTGAGGTCCCCCTGTATTTAAAGAACCAGTACTGGGTTTAATTATACTGCTAATATAGTGAACAGGTTCATTCATTCATTCATTAATATTTTGATAACAAGTGTTTATTAAAACCAGCACTTCTCAGTCTACATAAATAGACGTGGCATGAAGCCTCATTAAGAGTAGATGGTAATTAGTTACTAACGAATTACAAGCTTATAGTGGTCTCATTCATTTGGTTACTCGCATCACCTACCATCTACAGGTTGAGTATCCCATATCCAAATATTCCGAAATACGGAATATTCCGAAATACGGACTTTTTTAAGTGAGACTGAGATAGTGAAACCTTTGTTTTTTGATGGCTCAATGTACACAAACTTTGTTTAATACTCAAAGTTATTAAAAATATTGTATTAAATGACCTTTAGGCTGTGTGTATAAGGTGTATATGAAACATAAATGAATTGCATGAATGTACACACACTTTGTTTAATGCACAAAGTTATAAAAAATATTGGCTAAAATGACCTTCAGGCTGTGTGTATAAGGTGTATATGTAACATAAATGCATTCTGTGCTTAGATTTAGGTCCCATCACCATGATATCTCATTATAGTATGCAATTATTCCAAAATACGGAAAAATCCCATATCCAAAATTCCTCTGGTCCCAAGCATTTTGGATAAGGGAGACTCAACCTGTATTAGAATTACACACCAAATATACTTGTAATGTATCAACACTTTAAGAAATTATAGTGTATCATTTATAAGCTGGAACCAAAATTCCTCTGCATTTGAATCTGTATATATATTACTAGCATGAAGATGCAATACTGAAATATATTAACATAGAATAAGAACTGGTAATCAATAAATACAGTGAGTCGATTTTAACTCTTTATTTCACTTCACTTTAGTTCAACAGATTTAAATTTTCACATACAAAATTTATATATTAAAAAAAATTATCTCTAAAAAGGTATCAGGGCTAATTTTTAATGATTATGTAATAAAAGTTGTATTTTACTATTTCTTTCCTCATGTGCACCAACAAAGAGACAATTCCTTCTTCTATCCTTTGCTACTGCTCCGGCAGCCTGCACCAGGACTCGAGTGAGATCACCACATTGTGGGAGACACTGTTGAGCCGCCTCGTGGCAGCTGCTGCTAGTCCAATACACACAATCCGCACAGCAGAACTCGCACATAGGGATTACCTGCCAAGTCCAATGAGCGAGCAAGAGGCAGCAGCAGCAGGAAAACTGTCTGCTTACGGAAGCAGCTTACGTCTCCCCGGGACCTGTACATCAGGTAAGACAGGGTCAGTGGGAAGCACCTTGAAGGACTGAGGTCCATCGATTATTTTCTCAAAAGAGCATAAGCATTGTTGTTGGTTTTATCTGCACAGCCATTACATTTATTTTGTGGATATTTTGTGGATATCAAAAATGTTGGTAGCTCATTTTCATTTTCCTCAAATAGCTCACACCCCAATTAAGGTTGGAGACCACTGGTCTAAGGGTTGAGGCTAGATCCAAGTGGCCTAAGGGACCTTTTCCGTCAGGGGGAGGAGCCACGACACAAGGGGGAGGAGCTAGGCCAGCGGGACAGTTGCTCTACTATCCCCGCCGCCAACTATTACCTTTAGTAATTAGGTGGCGAGCGAAGCGGAGCGGAGCGAGCCCCCGAGCCCGAAGCGCGGCGAGCGAAGCAAGCCCGCGAGGGTACTTTTCGGGTACCCTGTTCGGCCATAGCTACTCGCCCCGGTGACGTGTCTTCTCCCCTAGGTACGTCACAAGGTCCCTTCTCCCACTCCGATATAGAACCAACCCTGGTCTAAAGGCCTTATTCAAGGTTGATTGCAAAAGCAAATTCTTCCTCTAATGGGCAAAACCATGTGCAGTACAGGTGGGGCAGATGTAACATGTGCAGAGAGAGTTAAATTTGGGTGGGGTGTGTTCAAACTGAAATCTAAATTGCAGTATAAAAATAAAGCAGCCAGTATTTACCCTGCACAGAAACAATATAACCCACCCAAATCTAACTCTCTGCACGTTATATCTGCCCCACCTGCGGTGCACATGGTTTTTCCCATTTGAGGAAACATTTGCTTTTGTAATCAACCTTGAATTAGGCCCCAAATCTACAGTTTGGAGGAAAGTGTTATGTGTTGGTCGGTAAAGACATCAGTCATTCTCTGACAGTGTGCAATGGAAGTTGCCCACTGAAGGAGCGTGCGTGACCAACCATTAGGTGTGGTTAGCAACTGGAAAGATGTGGCACATATTACCACATGCCCACACAGACAGGGGCACACACAAGTAAATGCATGCCTGCACAGGTAACCACATGCCCACACTTAAACGAGCACACTGCACAGGTTAACACAACAAACTACTGTACAGGCAGCTGACAACCCTAGAGCCCCACAGTCCCATCACCAATCTACAATCTGAGAATCAAGGCAATAAGGGATGAGAATGGTGACAGCACTTCCACTTTATAATACAGCCAACCAGCAGAAAGTGTCATTTGTTTCTAAATAGACACACTTCTATAAATGCATGTAGATGGGATTTTATTATTTTTACTTTTCCAATATCGGTTATGCTGGGTTTGCTGTGTACATGGAATGATTGCTCCAGCCAGAGGGCACAGACTTACGCACTGAGGGCTGTCACAGCACACATACATGTAACCTCAGAACATATGCATACACACACCCAGTGGCGTCACAAGGGGTTGCGGCCCGCTCCCGGGTGTCACCATTCATGGGGTAACACCAAAATGCCGGCTACTGCTCAGTGACAGGAGCCGAGTGCTGCACAGTTACATTATGTGCAGCACTCAGCTCCTATCACTGTGTAGGAGCCAGCACTGCAGCAACAGCACGCCCCAGGAGGCAGCTCGCACCTCCCAAACCCCCTAAGTGACTAAAAAATGGGTGTCGGGATGCAAAGCCCCACCCCTCCATTGATACCCCACCCCCTTTCAAACCCCTGGGCAACGTAAAATGGGTACCGGACATGAAGTCCCGCCCCTCCAGTGAAGCCCCACCCCTTCCCTGTGAAGCTTCTCCCCCTTTTGCCACAGCATCAGGTGTCCAGTAGGTAAGTGACGCCTTTGCACACACCCACATAGTAACAGTACACAGTATACAGTATCAGCACATATGCACACACATGCAGTGACAGCACACACATGCAGTGACATCACACACTCACATGCAGCCTTAGCACACACAACATGCAGTCTCAGCACGGACATGTGCAATGTCAACACACACACACGAAAAATCCACACATAACGTGTCCGCACACCACACATAAAGTGCCAGCACACCACACATAGATATACATGTAGCCTCAGCACACACACATGAATTGTCAGCACACCAAACATAGACATACATGTAGCCTCAGCACACAATGTAGCCTCAGCACACACATACATGAAATGTCAGCACACCACACATAGGGGAATATTCAATCACAGTCGGATCCACTCCGACGGAGAGATTCCGACACTTCAGTATACAGTAGCTGACTGTTTTCACCCGTTTCCCCTCCCATTCCGACCATTTATTTCCGCCCTCTCTGTGGGCGGAAATGAATGGTCGGAAATGGCCTGTTTTTGACAGTGGCGGGGTCTAAATCACACGAATGAGCAGAGATTCAGCTCATCCATGTGTTTTTCGACTTGTCGGAATTTCCGACAGGGCGGAAGAACAGCACTTCAATTGAATATTGATGTTTTGGAAAGTTACGATTATTGGCGGAAACTGCCATCTTTCCGCCATATCCGAACTCCTGACTGTAATTGAATGCTCCCCATAGACACACATGCAGCCTCAGCGCGTGCGCGTGCGCGCACACACACACACACACACACACACACACAGAGCAAGCCAGCAGCTAAGGGGTCTATTCATGAAGCAGTGAAGAGTGGAGAAGTGAGCCAGTATAGAGGTTGACCATGGCAACCAATCAGCTGCTCTGTATAATTTTATATTATGCAAATTACAAATGTTACTGCAATGCTGATTGGTTGCCGTGGGCAACTTCTCCACTGCCTCACTTCTCCATACTTTTCACTGCTTTATGAATAGACCCCTTAATGTTGCTGCAGCAGGGGAAGACAGCAGCACTTCCAGGATCAGCAGCTCCTCCTGATATTCAGCCGGAGCAGTTTCAAGCTGCCTCTGGGGAATTACTGCAGTCTCTCACAAGCTCTGCCAAGCTCTGCGTGCATGAGGAAAGGGGTAGAGGCCAGGCAGGAGCCTACAGCACAGTACACCTGTGAGTGCAGCACCCGGTCACTGTGACATGTGTCTGTAATCCCAGCTACTTGGGAGGCTGAGGCTGTTGGAGTGTTTGAGGCCAGGAGTTCTGGTCCCCATTGAGCTATACTGATCGGGTGTCCACCCTGCCTGTTATTTGCATCCACTAATATAGGTTTCGCAGGGGCTGCTGGGAGACATAGGGGGAGATGTACTAAGCAGTGATAAAAGTGGAGAAGTGAGCCAGTGGAGAAGCTGCCCATGGCAACCAATCAGCTGCTCTGTATACTTTTATAGTATGCAAATTATAAATGTTACGTCAATGCTGATTGGTTGCCATGGCTAACTTCTCCACTGGCTCTCTTCTCCACTTTTATCACTGCTTAGTACATGTCCCCCATAGTCCCTTCCATCTCTGGGCAGATGAAGATAGTAAACGGCACCCTCCCACTCTAGCCCCACCCTCCCACTCTAGTGGCCGTGGCTGCAAATCAGCTCCCCGATGGCCCAGTCCAAGCTTGTTCTCTGACCAGTTCCAAGTGCAAATTATATGCATTCAAGTTGAAATTAAGCACCAGCTCACAGGACTTTATTTTAACTTTAAAAACGAATGAATAAACTAGCAACTGTACAAAGATGTCAACCTGTTGCAATAACTTTATACAATAAATATTAGTAAATAAATTACAATATTATTACCATGATAAAGCCATAATCAAGTACTGATAGTATTATATATGTTGATATTTTAGAGATGTCACTGGTTGATAATCACGTTCCGGAGTCAACACTTTACTGGGACCTGGAATCAGAAACACATGTATATTTCTTATTCAATACTTAAAAAAATAACAACAACAAAGATAGCTATTTTTACAGAATAACATAGAACATTCATATTGCAGATCAATGGAATAAACTCACAATAGGTGGCTGTGTTGTTGTCACTTTACCAAACTATTTTCATATATTTACATTTTTATACAGGAGATGATAAATCATAATAATTATTGTACATGAATTATTGCCAATTATTGCTTATGTTTTATTCTTGTCATCCTAACAATATAAAGTAAGCCGTTAGTATCTTAGTTGTCCACTACCAGTCAGTACCAGTCTTCTACGGCAGTTATAGCGGAATACATATGGGAGACTAGCAGACGGAATTACGGCTGTCACTATACCGACAGCGGCACCACGTTTCCGGGCCGGCGGTGAGCTTTGCTTGCCACAGGTTATATCCCCACTCAGGTGTTGGCATGGACCCATCAACCGAGTGGGAATATTGGGCTGCAGGCGGGATTCTGACTGCCGACATTTCCTCCTATGGCGGGATTCTGGCGTCGGTATCCTGAATGCTGGGATCCCGGCAGGCGCTATATAAACTACATCCCGTTATAGCTTGAAGTTCTAGCGATTTAATGTCAATAAATTATCTAAAGTAGCCAATTATTAGTCCATCTTTTCCAAAAAAGAGACTGACTCCCTTATCTAGGCTCCACTTTGAAATGTGATTGGTTGAATTATTATCTTCACCACTTCTAATGTATCTAATCCACATCTAGTAGTTTGACAATTTAGGATTTTCATAGATTCTTCCTCGGCATGCAGACAAAAATCCACATTTAGTTCCATGCACACAGTGCAAGTGTAATTGCAGCTAACTTGCGTTCAACTCTGCATTGGTCCCTGTGTGAGGACCACAATCACTCCATCCAACTTCTCCCATCAGCCTGTGCTAACAGCCGCTAATCTGTAAACAATGTAATTTTATAAGTAAAAGTGGTTGAAATCAAGGAGCACAAAGCATAAAGACAAGCAATGAGTGAAGCCAGGAAGCGGTCAGGATCCCGACAGTTGGGATCTCGACTGTCAGAATGCAGTGGAATCCTGATGGTCAGAATCGTGACAGAGCCCGAAGGTAAGTACCGGTGTTAGGGTTAGACACTAGAAGGAGGGTTAGGCTATGAGCAGTGGTGAATTAACAAAGGAGGAGGCCTGTGTGCAACCTCCTTAGGGTTGCCACCTCATCCCTTTAATTCTGGACACATATTAATTACACAGGTTCTGTGGCTGATTAAAACCATATGAAATGGAGTATTGAAGCCGGTCAGCCACAGAACCTGTGTAACATGTTTCCAAAATTAAAGGGATGGGGTGGCAACCCTAAACCTCCTCCATCCAGTCCCCCTCCTCTGTAGCCAATGCCCAGCAGTGCAATAGAGTCTGAGCACTAGAGGGGCACAGACTCTATTCCGCATGCGCAAATCTCTAACCAAATGGAGGCAGGCCATTTTCCCAGAGATTTCCTCAGTGTGCATGTGCAAAACTCTGTAAAAATGCCCACCATGCCAATTATCCCAGAGATTTGTGGAGAGATGCTGCCACCTGCAGAAGACTCCAGAGGGGTGAGTTTTGAAAAAAATTGGTTCAGGGTGTGCAATGTGGGCCCTTCTGCACACACTGCACCTATTATAGATACACCACTGGCTGTGGAGGAGGGAGAGGTTAGGGTTAAGCTGTGGAGGGAAGGGGGTGGGGGTTAGGCTAAAAGAGGGAATGGTTAGGATTAGACTGTGGGAGGCATGGGTTAGGGTTAGGAGCAGTAATAGGGCTAAATTACTTTCCCAAATCTGTTGGGATTTTGACTGTCAGAATGCCGCTGTTGTGGCATCCTAACCGTCAGGATTTTCACTGCCAGTGAAATTCCCAGTGGAACTGAGTAAGTTGACAGTGGTCAACACACAATGAAAACAGGAAGGTTAGCACGAGTGAGCTCCATGAATTTACGGAGTTCGAGTGCAGATATTATGGAGAAAATGAAGTTTACAGATGCAGTGGAAAGAAGTTGGGTGGATGTAACACATCCCTAGCAAAGTCTGGAACTGGCACACTGGTTGGTGCACCATGTTTTGGCTAGCAGCGCAAAAACAAAATTTCCTCCTGCTGAGTGAGGTTATTCACATCGAATGAAGAGTTTGAGAGAATATATTATTAGGAGCCATTGCTATTTGGCAAAAGGACTTAACATTTACACTTGCTCGGTGCTGACCCCAGTTAAGTAATCTAGGAAGATGTGATCTCAGGTTAGTAATTTATGAAGACATGACCTCAGGTAAGCAATCTATAAAAACGTGACTTACAGTAATATAAGTAATATGTGTACAGGTGACCTATGAAAATGTGACTTCATGTAAGTCAGACATGTCCAAAATCCGTCCCGGGGGCCAATTGCGGCCCGTGCTCACATTTCCACCGGCCCGCAGCCTGTCCTGCTTGTTTATTACTGATCGCCACACACCGCCGCACTGACACTGAGCCCCGCAGCCCGCTGTCTCTCATGCACACTTCGTTTGCAGACCTCTGCACCCCGCCAGTGCTTCACCCCCTCATAGGTGTTCTGGGCTAAAGCATTTTCACTTGTAAGTAGTTCTCCAATGTGTATCTGGCAGCACTGCTGGGGTCATTTGTGTATCTGGCAGTACTGCTGGGGGCATTTCTGTATCTGGCAGCACTGCTGGGGGTATATAATGTACATCTGGCAGCACTGCTGGGGGCATATAATGTGTATCTGGCAGCATTGTGGGGGCATTTGTGTATCTGGCAGCACTGCTAGGGGCATATAATGTGTACCTGGCAGCACTGTGGGGGCATGTAATGTGTATCTGGCAGCACTGCTGGGGACATATGTGTCTGGCACTGGGGGCATTTGTGTATCTGGCAGCACTGCTGGGGGCATTTGTGTATCTGGCAGCACTGCTGGGGGCATATAATGTGTATCTGGCTGCACTGCTGGGGGCATATAATGTGTGTCTGGCAGCACTGTGGGGGCATATAATGTGTATCTGACAGCACTGCGGGCATTTGTGTATCTGGCAGCACTGCTGGGGGCATTTGTGTATCAGGCAGCACTGTTGGGGGCATTTGTGTATCTGGTCGGCCCCCACACATTTTCACCTCACCAAGTCTGGCCTTCTTTGCAAAACGTTTGGACACCCCTGATGTAAGTGATCTATGAAAACATGACTTCGTGTAAGTAATCTATGAAGACATGACCTCAGGTAAGCAATCTATGAAAACATGTCTTCCTAGAAGTAATTTACAAAGATGTTACCTCAGGTAAGTACTCTATGAAATGTGATCTCAGGTAAGAAATATGTGAATAGGTTACCTCAGGTAAGTAATCTATAAAAGCATGACTTTACATAGGTAATTTCTGAAGATGTGACCTCAGGTAAGTAATTTCTGAAGATGTGACCTCAGGTAAGTACTCTATGAAATGTGATCTCAGGTAAGAAATATGTGAATATGTTACCTCAGGTAAGTAATCTATAAAAGCATGACTTTACATAGGTAATTTCTGAAGATGTGACCTCAGGTAAGTAATTTATGAAGATGTGATCTCAGGTAAGTAATATGTGCTTAGGTAACCTATGAAAACGTGGCTTCATGTATGTAATCTATGAAGACATGACCTCAAGGAAGAAACCTGTAAAGCCGTGACCTCATATACTGTAAGTAATCTTTGAAGATGTGATCTCAGGTAGGTAATCTAGCATGATCAAGTATTATTTAAAACATTTCAATTCTATTATGTGTGGAATTACCCTTAACCCCTTTTGCTGCTGCGGGTTTACTCACCCCTGTGCTGAGGTCATTTTTGCACATTTGCTCTTATTAAACTTGTCAATTAGTTTTATATGTGGTACGGTACCCACACAAATCCTACCTTGTTTTTTTCTGAAGACTTAGTATATTCAAAAAATACTATCAGTTTACTAATTCCATCACGTAATAAATAAAGTAACCCAAACTGGGCAAAAAAGAAAAACACAATGTATTTGCTTTTAGGGAACTAAAAGCAAATGTGATTTTTTTTTTTTTTTTATGTCTTACAAACGCCACAAAGAAATATTTTATGGTTCTTGTTCTACCAGTAATTTACTTTGCAAAATAGTAAAAAGCAAATTTCTGGACACACACACACACACACACACACACACACACACACACACACACACACACACACACAGTGACGATGTACATGCAGTTAAGTGATTATTTGCAACTGCACATGCAAGAAAAAAACAGAATACCCAGAGTGTACGCACAAAGATGCTGTTGCGATCGGGACAGACCATAGAAAAAATATGGTGGCAAAGTGAGGGGCATAGGAAGAATCTCAACAAGGGGTGTGATACAATTTACCGACTGTCACATGGTCAACACTGGCATCTCGACAATAAGAATGCCGACAGGGGAGGAAGTAATTATTTTAGGTTTTCTTTTAGTCCCACAAAAAGCAAATGACTGGGGACCTTATTCAGCATCAGTTGCAGTTTTGGTAGATTTGCAAAATTGCAGCTGCTTGAGATTGCATGCTGGGGGCTGCCCAACACCAATTTGATGCCGCCGCAATGCCAAATCAGCTCCCCCGACAACCTCGCGATCACATTGGCTCGTCCGTGTACACGCAGATTGGGACTTGTGCGTGCACACAAGGGCATAATGCGATTGCATCACATTAGAATAACTTGTTACCACTTATCCGCAGTTTTAGTATACATGTTCAGTGATGGTGTTAAAAACAAGCAATATTGAAAGGAAGGAATTGAAGTTCTATTTGGAAAATATTAATGTAGGAGAAAAGGACACACACTTTTATCAACTGTCAGCCTGTACTTTCACTATGCCATCTTTTGTGTGGAGTGATAAATATAACTTCCGTCTGTCACTGCCAGTCTATGGGGGAGGAGCAGACTTACAGTATCCATCTGAGAAGGTAAGAAATGCTCATAGCTCTAATGCATTATTGCCCTAAAGATTCTGTTTATGGTCAGTAAATAATAAATATAAATGTCTTCTCATTGCCCTCTCATTATATACTAGCAATTGACAGATTGCTATACTTGTTCAGTCAGTGTCACACTACTGTAAAGAACAGTCTCTTCTGCCAGGAAAGAATTCACTTGCTTAGTCCTTGATGTAACTGCCCTGTCCCTCTGTCTTCTGTTTTTGTACCAGTTGGTAACCTGCGTAGGACGCAATCCTGTCATATAAGAAAGATGCCTTTTTTGTGCAGGGCTGGGATATGGATCTCGCAGGTAACACTCCCTCAGCAGCTTCCGCGTCCTCTCCTAGAAGAGACAGGTACACATGATACACACTCCTTTTCCATTAATTCTGTAGTCTCATTATAAAGGTTAAGCTGGTCATATACTACATTAATATCGTGCACGAATCCACGATATTCGAACCATCGCACGCACATCGTGCATGTTATGGTTGTGAATAAGATGCGATGTGCGTCCCCGCGGGTCACGCATGACGTCAACTGATCATACGTGCTGCACATATGATCAGTTAATCCCGGCAGTGGGCAATTGCAGAAGAGGTACGATAGAAGCACCTTACAATCTATCGCACACCGTGGAGCTGGCAGGGGGGAGGGATAAGTTCATGGGATGGCTTGCATGGCTGTTCATCAAGTGCAATCTTTTATCTAGCTGGGTTGATCAAGAGGAACAAAACCTCACAACAGAAAAAAATCCTTAACTCAATGGTGGCCATCAGATTAGCTCCCTTCATCGATCATCTATTCTGTATAACAAACACACCACATCTACCAATATTATTCCTCCTAACTTAGAGGGAGGTGGAGAAGGTAGATGGACAAGGCAGAGTCACTAAAGGGATTAGGTGACCCTTAGCAGTCCTTAGTGACTCTGCCTTCTCCGCATCCCTTTCTAAAGAATTACAACTTGACTAATATTACAGTAAAGACAAAAAAAAAAATGATGTTAGTCTGGAAAACATATCTACTTATTCTGAATGTCCCTTTGTCACTTGCACAGAATTTATATTAGGTAATTTTTTTAATTTGAAAATATCGTTTAGTATTAATAGATCACATCTACTGTACTTTTTTTCCAAAGATCCTTCATGCCTCTAAACAATCCATTTTCTGCATCTTCCATATGACTGTTCCCCAAACAACCTCACAATCTCTGTATTTTCTTCATCATTGCTGCACAGAAATTATTGAGAAACAAAGGACCTAGGGCCTAATTCAAACCTGATCATAGCAGCAAATTTGTTAGCAGATGGGCAAAACCATGGGTGGTCATTCCGAGTTGAGCACTCGCTAGCTACTTTTAGCAGCCGTGCAAACGCATAATTGCCGATCACTTCAGTCTTTTTGGTCCCGGAATTGACGTCAGACACCCGCCCTGCAAATGCTTGGACATGCCTGCGTTTTTCCAAACACTCCCTGAAAACGGTCAGTTGCCACCCACAAACGCCCTCTTCCTGTCAATCTCCTTGCGATTGGCTGTGCGAATGGATTCTTTGTTAAATCCATCGCACAGCAACGATCCGCTTTGTACACGTACAACGCGCCTGCGCATTGCGGTGCATATGCATGCGCAGTAGTAACCTGTTCGCTGCACTGCGAAAATCAGCAGCAAGCGATCAACTCGGAATGACCCCCCATGTGCACTGCAGTGGGGGGCAGATATAACATTTGCAGAGAGAGTTAGATTTGGGTTGGTTATATTGTTTCTGTGCAGGGTAAATACTGGCTGCTTTATTTTTACACTGTAATTTAGATTTCAGTTTTAACACAACCCACCCAAATCTAACTCTCTCTACACATGTTATATCTGCCTCCCCTGCAGTGCACATGGTTTTGCCCAACTGCTAACAAATGTGCAGCTATGATTAGATCTGAATTAGGGGTGTAATTATGAGTTGATTGCAGCAAGTATGTTAGCAATCGGGCAAAACCTTGGTGGTCATTCCGAGTTGTTCAGCGCTTAGGTGGAAAATGCGCATGCGCATGGTACGCAGTGCGCATGTGCTAAGTTAAGTAACACAAAACTTTGTAGATTTGCTGGTGCTCGTGCTACGTTTTTCAGTCGCACTGCTGATCGGTGAGTGATTGACAGGAAAGGGCCGTTTCTGGGAAGTAACAGATCGATTTCCGGGAGTGTGCTAAAACACGCAGGCGTGCCAGGTAAAAATGCAGGAGTGGCTGGAGAAACGGGGGAGTGGCTGGCCGAACGCAGGGCGTGTTTGTGACGTCACATGGTTTTGCCCAACTGCTAACAAATTTTCTGCTGCGATCAACTCAGAATTAGGCCCTAGGCCCCTAATTCAGAGATGTACATGAACCTGATGGGTTACGTGCAGAACATCTTCGATGGTTTTTGATCTGTGCATGAGCAGGAGCCACAATAGATCTCTGAATGCAATGACAGTCATAGTGCCATGTAACATTTGGGGGTGGGGGCGGGTTGTATTCTCAAAAACGGCCTTGTTTTCAAGGTGTGCCAAGGTCAGTGTCTGCATCATGTAACACAGATTGACTAACCTCAGCAGCAGAGATGAGGCGGCCATTCCGGGTCGCCTTAGGCTTACTCAGATGGAGATGTTGGACCGATGGTCGCAATGGTGACTTGATCCTGCATCTTCGGATGCATCAATCGGATCTAAGATGCTGTCAATGGCCTCCGCCAGTATTAGCATATTTTCGCATAGCAGCTGCATTCAAAGACGCATTTGCTGTACCTTTACCGTCCATCTCTGAATCATGCCCATAGAGTGGTCACAGGGCAGTTTCTTTCCTTGCATTTCACCAAAAATTTTATATTCTATGTACAGTCTACAAATTAGAAGCATATTTATTATTTTACACATTTTTGCCCAATTTAATGTGATCTCTTATCAATGCTATTCATGGCGATAAGAGATTCAGTTTCAGGTCAATTTATCAAGAATTCCCAGCTGGGATATTGCATCCAATAAACAATATACTTCTGAGTTTGGACACAATCCTGTCACTGCTTATGGAAGTTATACAAGTCTTATTGTTAAAGAAGAGCTAATGTAAAGGCTTGTAATGCAGACATTTATTTTTCTCCATATATTAGACCTGGATACCTGACCATCCCCCACCTCACCCTAGGATTGAAACATCCACTCCCTAAAGTCCTATACATTACAGCCTGCTATATACCAGACACAAGTGCCTACGGCACCGGTCACCCAGTCCCTCTCACTCTTCCCTGTCATACTTGTAAACAATTCTCATCCAGTTTCCAAGTATGACAAAACGAAGATCAGGAGAGAGAAGTGATAAACATGGTTTATGATTTTCTGTGCATAATAAAAGTAATGTAAACATAAATAAATAAACTACTGTATCCATCTTATCACTATTGCAATCGCACCTTCAAGCAGTTTGTTTTCTTGTTCTTCTCTTCTCCCTCAGTTGTTTCAGGTGGAGTGCCCTCACCTATAAGTGGAACTGGCAGGTTGAAGACATCCTTTATAGAGTGCAAACCAGACAAATGTGGTGGCAGGGACCAGAGGAATAGAGCAAGGTGATCCATTTCACCAACACCATGCAATGTGGAGCAGATCTGGGCAATTTGTCCAGGGGAGAGTAGTGACACGTGTGGGAAATGAAGAGACATGATGGAGAACGAAAGAGATAGACAACAAAATTGCAACCAAAGCAAAAGGAGAGAGTTAACTAAAGTTTGAGAGAAAAGCCGAGATTGTGTGTGAGAGAGAAATATGGAGAGAGGAAGTCACACACAGTAAGTAGTAGATAGGTTGTTAAAGGAATAGAACCAGTTACAAGAGACAGTTCTCCACTGACTGCAGGATGATCTCATGAAGGTGAAAGAGTATGAAGGTATCTTGTGCTTTAGTATTATAAGATGAGCACTAAATGTCATATGTTATTGGATTAACACTAATAAGATCCGATTAGAAGAAGAAGGAGGGTGGGGAAATGCAAAGATTCTGAAAGAGAGAATGTGTAGTACAGATGGTGTAATGGTTAGCATTACTGCCTCACAGCACTGAGGTCATGGGTTCGATTCCCACCATGGCACTACCTGTGCGAAGTTTGTATATTCTCCCCGTACTTGCGTGTGTTTCCTCCATGTACTCCCACAATCCAAAAATATACTGGTAGGTCAGTTGGATCCCAACAAAAATTAACCCTAGTATGAATATGTGCGTGTACATGTGGTAGGGAATATAGATTGTAAGCTCCAATGGGGCAGGGACCGATGTGAATGGCCAAATACTCTCTGTAAAGCGCTGCGGAATATGTATGTGCTATATAAATAACTGATAATAAATAAATGTGTAGTATTATATTACATTACAGAAATTAATAGAAATCTTGCATTACTTGGATAATAGTTTGTTGCTCAAAATACAATATAAAATCATAAAGAGGAAATAAACCAGTGACACAACTTAATTCTTAACCACAGGGCTAAATTATCCTTGAAGTGCTGATATTTTCAAAGAATTTATGTGACCCAAAAAATACACAAAAGTGCAGAATTTTTATAAAGGTAGCAGATGTCTAAGGAGACCTTACAGTATTTTTATATGTAGAGTATGTATGCATTTATAAATGTGTGTTTACATGGCATCACACAAGGGCTCACGTAGAGTTGTAGGCACTGTACCCCAAGTACGCATGCAAAAATTCTGCCCAGCTCTGTAAAACATCAGTATATGTGACTGGTTTACACCAGGAAAGAATGTAGCAAAAGTGTGAAAGCATGACAGTGTTAGTAATAATGGCCCTCATTCCGAGTTGATCGGTCGCAAGGCGAATTTAGCAGAGTTACACACGCTAAGCCGCCGCCTACTGGGAGTGAATCTTAGCTTCTTAAAATTGCGACCGATGTATTCGCAATATTGCGATTACTAACTACTTAGCAGTTTCAGAGTAGCTCCAGACTTACTCTGCCTGTGCGATCAGTTCAGTGCTTGTCGTTCCTGGTTGACGTCACAAACACACCCAGCGTTCGCCCAGGCACTCCCACCGTTTCTCCGGCCACTCCTGCGTTTTTTCCGGAAACGGTAGCGTTTTCAGCCACACGCCCCTGAAACGCCGTGTTTCCGCCCAGTAACACCCATTTCCTGTCAATCACATTACGTTCGCCGGAGCGATGAAAAAGCCGTGAGTAAAATTACTTTCTACATAGCAAAGTTACTTGGCGCAGTCGCAGTGCGAACATTGCGCATGCGTACTAAGCGGATTTTCATTGCGATGCGATGAAAAATACCGAGCGAACGACTCGGAATGAGGGCCAATATAAATGCTAAAGACGCATCCAATAAGAACAGTTAGCAATTGTCATCATCAGCCGTCTTTTCATATGGGCTCAATGAGCAGTTGCCCAAGAGCCCCAGGAATAAAAGGGCCATAGTCTGAATGCTGAGGGTCCCTTTTTTAGTGGTACCAGATTTTTGAAAATTGGCCCTGGTGAATGGAAATATCTGACTTCAAAGCAGTGGTCCCCATCCAAGCCTGTTAATTGTTCTTCCCAGCCAGATGTCTTCTGCCTAACTTAGAATTTTTCTGAGGGTATACTCCAAATGCTGGGACTCTCTCCTTTTGGTGGATACTAACAGCTTGTCTCTACTATGTCCAGAACCAAAGATATCAGCCTTCCAGCAGCCGATCCCTGCTCCAGCTCCACATGCCTGGTATGCAGTTTTATATTTTCATGGAGGATTGCTCTGACACCTGAACTCTGATCCCCAAGTCCCCAGTACCTACTGAAAGGTGGGACTCTCTATTTTTTTCATCTCATTGCAAGCTAAGAAATCTATTTCCAGGAACTGTAGATATCTGCAGTCAAGCAAGCTGTCCTCACACCGTAAAATTATTAATATTAAGCCCACTCCACTATCCACCCCTCCCCTACGTATTAAACCACCCCTACTACCCTGGAAGTCATGTATCGGGGCCCCTTCATTCAGCCCAATGCCCCCTTCTACAGTTTAGTGTTCTCCCTCCCACCCCATCTCCCACTATATGTGCAGTGAAGGAGTAATTACCAGAAATTACTGCTTCAGGTTCTACATGCCAAGCGGAAGATAGAACACCGCTAACCACCCACGGAAAATCAAATTTGCCACTGATAGCTACCCCCACCACTACCGCTGGAGGTAAGACGGCCCTGTTTACACTGTCCTTGCAACTTATTGCTGAGTCAGTGGCAAACGCAGGATTTACTTGGGGGGGGGGGGGGTTCCGTATTTTAAATATATATGTAAAATATACATATATAGGAAGCAGTGTTGGCGGCACTCAGGTAGTGAAAAGACTTTTTATTACCTGAGTGCCGCCGACACCACTTGCTATATTTGGGCTCCTGGCCGGCGGGCACCATTGGAAGGCATCGGGGCTGTTATTTACATATGGGAGAGCTGCCTCATGGACTAATATTATATATATATATATATATACACATACATACACACACACACAAATAAGTCCTTGCGCACAAAGTCCTTCAGGCTCCAGAGTTTAGAATGTCACTGTGATCCCTCCAAGCCCTCCGAGTATCGCAACTGGTAAACAAATGGAGAGCGCACTTGTAAGTGGTTAAAAAGCACAATGTTAACTTAAAACATATGCTCACGTACATTCCCCCTGACGAAGTCCCCCATTGGACGAAATGTATTGGGTGTGGCCTAGACGCATAGTTGCCTACCCTCCCTCATTCTGCAGGAGACTCCATGAAATACTAGCAATCTCCCTCACTCCCTGAATGGTCCCTCAATCTCCCTGAAAAAAAAAGGAATCATAGATACATACATTTAAATGGCATCATCAGTGTCATTTCCCTATATTGGTTATAAGACACAATGAGCTCTATGGCTACATGCATTTTAAAGGTTTCTTGTGGCCACTTACAGTATATGGAACCTCTTGTAAAACACAATACACAAACAAATCCTGCAAAATATAAGAGTTTTTTCTTCAACAAGTAGATCTTACCAACTTTGGGGCTCATTTACATTTGGATGTAAGTCATTTTCATGACACGCCTCTCAGATGTAGCAGTACACGTCTGCGCTAATAGGTGTTACTTTCACAATCTCCCTGAAATGCTTTTTCAAAAGTAGGCAAGTATGCCTCGACGTGGACGCTGTGACGTCATCTGCCGAGACCAGAGCAGACACTGAGACAAGTCTGCCTTACAGCCGGAGCAGCTAAGTTGCAGCGATCCATTCATGCTGCTTATTTTAAATTTGAATGTACGTGAGCATATGTTTTATGTAAAGATTGTGCTTTTTAACCACTTACAAGTGCGCTCTCCATTTGTTTACCATATATATATATATATATATATATATATACATACACACATACATACACACACACACACACACACACACACACACACACACACACATGTATAGCATGCACTTGGCGTCTTTAAAATAAAGTGTGCCCAGTAAATGGATTGGATATACACACTCATAGTGTGTGTGTGTGTGTGTGTGTGTGTGTGTGTGTGTGTGTGTGTGTGTGTGTGTGTACATAAAAAAGAAAATTAATATACAGTATGACACACACACATACACTGTATAGGTACCAGATGCACACTGACACACACACACACACACACACACACACACACTGTATAGGGACCAGATGCACACTGACACACACACACACACACACACACACTGTGTAGGGACCAGATGCACACTGACACACACACACATGTTGTACAGGGGGAGCATACCTTCTCAATCATCACAGGCCAGCTCCCCCTTGTTCAGACGCTGCTGCACTGTGCACTGTGTCTCTCCCCCTGTTCCCAGCATGGGGGAGGGCTGCTGTGTTTTCAGAGCTGCTGGAGACAGGCAGTGTCCGTGAAGGCTCCCATCAGAGGAGCCTGTAATATCCAGCGTGGATTTTTGCAGCAGGAGTGACACTGACTCACTGTCAATGACTGCAGTCCGCACTCTATGCCGGCCGCCGAGGGGTGAGTGTGCCGGCTGGAGAGGGCTCTCTGTGTGGCTGCCGGGCCGTTCTCTCCACTGGTGGGGTCTCTGATGCGCCGCGGGCCTCCTTCCATCTTCTGGAAGCAGCCGCACCGTGCATGACGATGCCTAGTCCTCCTGTGCGCTGCACGTGCGGCTGCTTCCGGAAGTTCAGGCAACACTAGTGGCGTGCTGAAGCTGTGATTGCGGTTTGTATTGAGACAGAGACAAAGCTGTCTCTGTCTCTGAAAACAAGAATTTGCCCTAACAGGGGGGGTTTCTGGGTACTCAGAAACCCCCCCTGCGTGCGCCACTGTGAGTTGACTCAAGTCGGGTTGTGGTGTGAACGGGGCTCTTGTAAAATAACGTAGGTAGAGTGTATAGTCCCCCAGGAAAGGACAATCTGGTTTTTATGCAAAGAGTACAATTTTTATATTCTGTAGGCCTGTGATACCTACTTTTAGTATTGCATCTATTTTACTATTACAGTATCTTGCTGATTCCTGATTGCATTAAAATTGTTGGCAGAGTGTCTGGGCTATCTGGTGCAGTGATGTCAGTCTACACACTTAGTGACTTAAAGAGAAACAGGTTTATTTAGTATACACAGGTGACTCAGATGTAACACTGATAGCGGTAATCAGGAGCCCATATATCACACAAGGTAACAGTATTCAGTAGTGGTACTTATCAGGAGATGTCTGTGGTGGTAAAGCATGGAGGACTGCACAGCTGTGCAGTCTGACTTCCACTGTAGAGAAGATGATGCATGCACTGGAAACGCTATGAGTCTTTGTAACTGAGATCTGCTCCAAGTCTCAGCTCTGCACTCTGTACACCAGGACTCTGTCTCTCAGTCTCTGTGTGTGTCACACTCTCACTCTCTGAGATGGAGGAACAGGAACTACATCATATAACTCTGCCTCCGAGTGACTCCTGGCACTAGATGTCTAACAATAGGGGATGCACCCATAGACTGATACACAGAAGGAGACAGGTACAGAGCGCACCATATCCTAACAAAAATAGCCCTTGATTAGATCTACTAGACTTCTACTGTTTTGTTCACTACCAGTTGTACAGTGTGCTGCATTTCCTTCAATAAAAACTTTATTAAAGAAAATTCTCCCTTATGATGTCAAATATAAAATGATCGTGGTGCAATGCGTATTCCTCTCATATATTCAATATATTATTGAGACAACATTCAAGGCTACAGAATAATTCTCTGATGTCCAGTATACAAGGTAAGCCTCTTTTGAACCCTCCCCGATAACCATTTCATATCCAGTATACATCAGAGCCACCTTTTAATTTTACTATAAACTGTAATGCTAACATCTTAAAATATTATTCCCCCTTGTCTAGCCTCCAGCAGTTAATTCCTCCCGTGTTGTTGCCAATTACACATGTAATAACAATTGTAAGTGAATGCTGCTGGCAGTTATAACATTACTTGGGTTGTGAGTCTTACAAGCTGAACTCACATTTAATTTGCTTTAAACTAGGTTCTTTATTGCATTCCTTAACTAATCAGTGTACGATATGTTTATCTCCCCATTGTACAGCGACTTAGAATATGTTGTAATATTAATAATAAAATAATAATCTCTAGTAGATACTTGGAGAACACTGAAACTTATACCCCTTTTCCACTAGCTCCAAAAACACCGGTAAATACACGGTGGCGCGCATTTACCTGTGTTTTTTGCTAGTGGAAAAGGGTCCCTCCGCAAAAACCCGGATCAAGTGACCAATGAATCCTACCCGGGTAGCAACCTGGTAGGACATGGGAATGATCGGGGTATCATTGTAGTGTAAACGGGAGCCGCGTCGATGTGACACAGCTCCCGTTTACACTGTATGGAAGGGCGGCGCTGGGAGATCATGCGTCACCAGCAGCGTCACCAACCCGGCAATATGCCGAGTTGGTGAGCGCAGTGTAGAAGGGGGCTCTAGCACGGGTCGCAGCCGTGTCAGGCTCCTGGCTGTGACCCGTGCTAGCTAGTGGAAAAGGGGTATAAGTGAAAAGCAACAGTCTACTGACGCTCATTGGGACATATTCATTTAGCTACAGAGTTAACCTCGCAGCTAATTGTCGGCGCTGCCCAAGGAAAAGTCTACATTAAACTGCACATACTGCATTTTAAGGCACGGGGAAAGCCATTGATTCAGGAGTTTATGGGGAAGCAGTGGGTTAGCACGCGATAACCAAGTGATTACCGCATGAGGAATAGGCTAATTAATTGAATAGCTTTTCCCCATGAGGTGCTGACAAATAACTAACTGAATATAAATAAACAAATAAACTTTCAGCGCTCCAGTGGTAGGTAACCAATGCAGGGTTCAATGGTACATGATAATACAATAAAATCAAAACACACAATACTCCCCTGTTTATATGGGAAAAATAGAGGGGTGATTCAGACCTGATCGCTAGGCTGCAAAAATTGTAGTCCTGCGATCAGATAGTTGCTGCCCAAGGGGAGTGTATATTTGCCGTGCAAGTGTGCGTTCGCATGTGTACGCCGATCATCTAAAAAATCCTTCAGTCAGCCGACAGCAGCAAATCCATTCACACCTCACTCACCAGTGGATGTTTTTTTACCAGTGTGTGCAGTCTGTGCGCAGCCCAGGACTTACTCCCACGGGCTGATCGGGTCCGGAGCTGACATCACACACCCTCCCTGAAAATGCTTGGGAATGCCTGCGTTTTATCTAGTGATGAGCGGGTTCGGTTTCTCAGAAACCGAACCCCCCCCGAACTTCACCCTTTTTACACGGGTCCGAGCCATACTCGGATTCTCCCGTATGGCTCGGTTAACCCGAGCGCGCCCGAACGTCATCATCCCGCTGTCGGATTCTCGCGAGATTCGGATTCTATATAAGCAGCCGCGCGTCGCCGCCATTTTCACTCGTGCATTGGAAATATTAGGGAGAGGACGTGGCTGGCGTCCTCTCCGTTATTGTTGAACTTGATTGTGCACTATTGCTTAATTGTGGGGAGGACTGGGGAGCAGCTGTATACTATAGGAGGAGTACAGTGCAGAGTTTTGCTGATCAGTGACCACCAGTTATCCGTTCTCTGCCTGAAAAAAACGCTCCATATCTGTGCTCAGTGTGCTGCATATATCTGTGCTCACACTGCTTAATTTTGGGGACTGGGGAGCAGCTGTATTATATAGCCGGAGTACAGTGCAGAGTTTTGCTGACAGTGACCACTAGTATACGTTGTCTGCCTGAAAAACACTCCATATCTGTGCTCAGTGTGCTGCTTTATTGTGGGGACTGGGGACCACCAGTATAATATTATATAGGAGGAGTACAGTGCAGAGTTTTGCTGACCAGTGACCACCAGTATATAATATATAGCATTACGGTACAGTAGGCCACTGCTGTACCTACCTCTGTGTCGTCATTAAGTATACTATCCATCTAGATTCTATACCTGTGGTGCATTTCAGTTGTGCAGTTTGCTGACACAGTGACCACCAGTATACTATATACAGCAGTACGGTACGGAAGGACACTGCTGTACCTACCTCTGTGTCGTCATTAAGTATACTATCCATCTACATTCTATACCGTGGTGCATTTTAGTTTTGCAGTTTGCTGACACAGTGACCACCAGTATACTATATATAGCAGTACGGTACGGAAGGCCACTGCTGTACCTACCTCTGTGTCGTCATTAAGTATACTATCCATCTACATTCTATACCTGTGGTGCATTTTAGTTTTGCAGTTTGCTGACACAGTGACCACCAGTATACTATATATAGCAGTACAGTACGGAAGGCCACTGCTGTACCTACCTCTGTGTCGTCATTAAGTATACTATCCATCTACATTCTATACCTGTGGTGCATTTTAGTTTTGCAGTTTGCTGACACAGTGACCACCAGTATACTATATATAGCAGTACAGTACGGAAGGCCACTGCTGTACCTACCTCTGTGTCGTCATTAAGTATACTATCCATCTACATTCTATACCTGTGGTGCATTTTAGTTTTGCAGTTTGCTGACACAGTGACCACCAGTATACTATATATAGCAGTACGGTACGGAAGGCCACTGCTGTACCTACCTCTGTGTCGTCATTAAGTATACTATCCATCTACATTCTATACCTGTGGTGCATTTTAGTTTTGCAGTTTGCTGACACAGTGACCACCAGTATACTATATATAGCAGTACGGTACGGAAGGCCACTGCTGTACCTACCTCTGTGTCATCATTAAGTATACTATCCATCTACATTCTATACCTGTGGTGCATTTTAGTTTTGCAGTTTGCTGACACAGTGACCACCAGTATACTATTTATAGCAGTATGGTACGGAAGGCCACTGCTGTACCTACCTCTGTGTCGTCATTAAGTATACTATCCATCTACATTCTATACCTGTGGTGCATTTTAGTTTTGCAGTTTGCTGACACAGTGACCACCAGTATATATAGCAGTACGGTACGGAAGGCCACTGCTCTACCTACCTCTGTGTCGTCAAGTATACTATCCATCCATACCTGTGGTGCATTTCAGTTGTGCGCAGTATATATAGTAGTAGGCCATTGCTATTGATACTGGCATATAATTCCACACGTTAAAAAATGGAGAACAAAAATGAGGAGGTTAAAATAGGGAAAGATCAAGATCCACTTCCACCTCGTGCTGAAGCTGCTGCCACTAGTCATGGCCGAGACGATGAAATGCCATCAACGTTGTCTGCCAAGGCCGATGTCCAATGTCATAGTAGAGAGCATGTAAAATCCAAAAAACAAAAGTTCAGTAAAATGACCCAAAAATCAAAATTGAAAGCATCTGATGAGAAGCGTAAACTTGCCAATATGCCATTTACGACACGGAGTGGCAAGGAACGGCTGAGGCCCTGGCCTATGTGGCTAGTGGTTCAGATTCACATGAGGATGGAAGCACTCATCCTCTCGCTAGAAAAATGAAAAGACTTAAGCTGGCAAAAGCACAGCAAAGAACTGTGCGTTCTTCTAAATCACAAATCCCCAAGGAGAGTCCAATTGTGTCGGTTGCGATGCCTGACCTTCCCAACACTGGACGGGAAGAGCTTGCGCCTTCCACCATTTGCACGCCCCCTGCAAGTGCTGGAAGGAGCACCCGCAGTCCAGTTCCTGATAGTCAAATTGAAGATGTCACTGTTGAAGTACACCAGGATGAGGATATGGGTGTTGCTGGCGCTGGGGAGGAAATTGACAAGGAGGATTCTGATGGTGAGGTGGTTTGTTTAAGTCAGGCACCCGGGGAGACACCTGTTGTCCGTGGGACGAATATGGCCATTGACATGCCTGGTCAAAATACAAAAAAAATCAGCTCTTCGGTGTGCAATTATTTCAACACAAATGCGGACAACAGGTGTCAAGCCGTGTGTTGCCTTTGTCAAGCTGTAATAAGTAGGGGTAAGGACGTTAACCACCTCGGAACATCCTCCCTTATACGTCACCTGCAGCGCATTCATCATAAGTCAGTGACAAGTTCAAAAACTTTGGGTGACAGCGGAAGCAGTCCACTGACCACTAAATCCCTTCCTCTTGTAACCAAGCTCCTGCAAACCACACCACCAACTCCCTCAGTGTCAATTTCCTCCTTACCCAGGAAAGCCAATAGTCCTGCAGGCCATGTCACTGGCAAGTCTGACGAGTCCTCTCCTGCCTGGGATTCCTCCGATGCATCCTTGAGTGTAACGCCTATTGCTGCTGGCGCTGCTGTTGTAGCTGCTGGGAGTCGATCGTCATCCCAGAGGGGAAGTCGGAAGACCACTTGCACTACTTCCAGTAAGCAATTGACTGTCCAACAGTCCTTTGCGAGGAAGATGAAATATCACAGCAGTCATCCTGCTGCAAAGCAGATAACTCAGGCCTTGACAGCCTGGGCGGTGAGAAACGTGGTTCCGGTATCCACCGTTAATTCAGAGGCAACTAGAGACTTGATTGAGGTACTGTGTCCCTGGTACCAAATACCATCTAGGTTCCATTTCTCTAGGCAGGCGATACCGAAAATGTACACAGACCTCAGAAAAAGACTCACCAGTGTCCTAAAAAATGCAGTTGTACCCAATGTCCACTTAACCACGGACATGTGGACAAGTGGAGCAGGGCAGACTCAGGACTATATGACTGTGACAGCCCACTGGGTAGATGTATTGCCTCCCGCAGCAAGAACAGCAGCGGCGGCACCAGTAGCAGCATCTCGCAAACGCCAACTCGTTCCTAGGCAGGCTACGCTTTGTATCACTGCTTTCCAGAAGAGGCACACAGCTGACAACCTCTTACGGAAACTGAGGAAGATCATCGCAGAATGGCTTACCCCAATTGGACTCTCTTGGGGATTTGTGACATCGGACAACGCCAGCAATATTGTGCGTGCATTACATCTGGGCAAATTCCAGCACGTCCCATGTTTTGCACATACATTGAATTTGGTGGTGCAGAATTATTTAAAAAACGACAGGGGCGTGCAAGAGATGCTGTCGGTGGCCCGAAGAATTGCGGGCCACTTTCGGCATTCAGCCACCGCGTACAGAAGACTGGAGCACCACCAAACTTTCCTGAACCTGCCCTGCCATCATCTGAAGCAAGAGGTGGTAACGAGGTGGAATTCACCTGCTTCAGAGGATGGAGGAGCAGCAAAAGGCCATTCAAGCCTATACATCTGGCCACGATATAGGCAAAGGAGGGGGAATGCACCTGACTCAAGCGCAGTGGAGAATGATTTCAACGCTGTGCAAGGTTCTGCAACCCTTTGAACTTGCCACACGTGAAGTCAGTTCAGACACTGCCAGCCTGAGTCAGGTCATTCCCCTCATCAGGCTTTTGCAGAAGAAGCTGGAGACATTGAAGGAGGAGCTAAAACAGAGTGATTCCGCTAGGCATGTGGGACTTGTGGATGGAGCCCTTAATTCGCTTAACCAGGATTCACGGGTGGTCAATCTGTTGAAATCAGAGCACTACATTTTGGCCACCGTGCTCGATCCTAGATTTAAAACCTACGTTGTATCTCTCTTTCCGGCAGACACAAGTCTGCAGAGGTACAAAGACCTGCTGGTAAGAAAATTGTCAAGTCAAGCGGAACGTGACCCGTCAACATCTCCTCCTTCACATTCTCCCGCAACTGGGGGTGCGAGGAAAAGGCTAAGAATTCCGAGCCCACCCGCTGGCGGTGATGCAGGGCAGTCTGGAGCGAGTGCTGACATCTGGTCCGGACTGAAGGACCTGCCAACGATTACTGACATGTCGTCTACTGTCACTTCATATGATTCTGTCACCATTGAAAGAATGGTGGAGGATTATATGAGTGACCGCATCCAAGTAGGCACGTCAGACAGTCCGTACGTATACTGGCAGGAAAAAGAGGCAATTTGGAGGCCCTTGCACAAACTGGCTTTATTCTACCTAAGTTGCCCTCCCTCCAGTGTGTACTCCGAAAGAGTGTTTAGTGCAGCCGCTCACCTTGTCAGCAATCGGCGTACGAGGTTACTTCCAGAAAATGTGGAGAAGATGATGTTCATCAAAATGAATTATAATCAATTCCTCCGTGGAGACATTCACCAGCAGCAATTGCCTCCACAAAGTACACAGGGACCTGAGATGGTGGATTCCAGTGGGGACTAATTAATAATCTGTGAGGAGGGGGATGTACACAGTGAAAGGGGTGAGGAATCGGAGGATGATGATGAGGTGGACATCTTGCCTCTGTAGAGCCAGTTTGTGCAAGGAGAGATTGATTGCTTCTTTTTTTGGTGGGGGCCCAAACCAACCAGTCATTTCAGTCACAGTCGTGTGGCAGACCCTGTCGCTGAAATGATGGATTCGTTAAAGTGTGCATGTCCTGTTTATACAACATAAGGGTGGGTGGGAGGGCCCAAGGACAATTCCATCTTGCACCTCTTTTTTCTTTAATTTTTCTTTGCATCATGTGCTGTTTGGGGACAATTTTTTTGAAGTGCCATCCTGCCTGACACTGCAGTGCCACTCCTAGATGGGCCAGGTGTTTGTGTCGGCCACTTGTGTCACTTAGCTTAGTCACACAGCGACCTTGGTGCGCCTCTTTTTTTCTTTGCATCATGTGCTGTTTGGGGACAATTTTTTTGAAGTGCCATCCTGCCTGACACTGCAGTGCCACTCCTAGATGGGCCAGGTGTTTGTGTCGGCCACTTGTGTCGCTTAGCTTAGCTATCCAGCGAGCTCGGTGCAAATTTTAGGACTAAAAATAATATTGTGAGGTGTGATGTGTTCAGAATAGACTGGAAATGAGTGGAAATTATGGTTATTGAGGTTAATAATACTATGGGATCAAAATGACCCCCAAATTCTACGATTTAAGCTGTTTTTTTAGGGTTTTTTGTAAAAAAAACACCCGAATCCAAAACAAACCCGAATCCGACAAAAAATTTTCGGTGAGGTTTTGCCAAAACGCGTCCGAATCCAAAACACGGCCGCGGAACCGAATCCAAAACCAAAACACAAAACCCGAAAAATGTCCGGTGCACATCACTAGTTTTATCTGACACTCCCAGAAAATGGCCAGTTACCACCCACAAACGGCTTCCTCCTGTCAATCAGCATGCGAATGGCACCGCAGCACCTTGATAAAGACCTCCAGGTCAAAATGCATTGGTGCCGTGCCTGCATAAAACATTCAGTGACTTTTTGGGAGCTTTCATCTCTTGTACCATCTGGTAAAACTTTCCCGGGACTTTTTACATCATTTCCAGTGGTCCTTTTAGAGATGTGGATTTGACATACATTTTTCTCTTATAACGAACTGGATGCCTGTATTTATATTGAGATTATATGTTTTTTTAATAAATTGTACAAATTACTTTACAATTTGGATGATTAACGTTATTGGATGAGGAATGGGTTCTGCGATAAAGATACCTTGATGCGCGGACTACATAAAGCAATGAAGTAAGCAGTCATGTGAGCACCTCATCATAAAGATACCTTTATATGCTTCATTACCTTACTGTTAAGTAAGAAATATAGGGTCAGATGTATTAACCTGGAGAAGGCATAAGGAAGTGATAAACCAGTGATACGTTCAAGGTGATAATGCACCAGCCAATCTGCTCCCGTTAATTTACATATTGGAGCTGATCGGCGGGTATTTATCACTTTGCACTTATCACAGGTTTATCACTTCCTTATGCCGTCTCCAGGTAACACAAATTTGGCACCACAATAATAGTTACAGTAAATTCACAGTACTAAGGGGGTAATTCAGACCTGATCGCTAGGGTGCGTTTTTTGTATCCCTGCGATCAGGTAGTCGCCACCTACAGGGGGAGCAGGGCCGTCTTTTCGTATGGGCTCAATTGGCACTTTCCCAAGGGCCCCAGGAGCCTAAGGGTCCTAGGCTGATAGCTGAGGGTCCCATTTTTCCAGCAGTACCAGAATTTTTCAAATCGGCCCTGGGGAACCGGAGATATCCGACTTCAAAGCAGTGGTCCCTATCCGAGCCAGTTCATTGCCCTTCCCAGGCAGATGTCTCAGGCTATATCAGATGTAGAGTTTTTCTGAGGGTATAATCCAAATGCTGGGACTCTCCCCTTTGTGAGGAAACTGACAGCTTGTCTCTCCTATGTCCAGAACCAGAGATATCAGCCTTCCAGCATATGGTCCTTGCTCCAGCTTCACACTCCCAGTATGCAGTTTTATATTTCCGTCGGTGGATTGCTCTGGCTCCTGAACTTTGGTCCTCTAGTCCCCAGTACCTCCTGACAGGTGTCCCCAGTACCTCCTGAAAGGTGTCCCCACTGCCTCCTGAAAGGTGTCCCCAGTACCTCCCATTGTAAGCTGAGAAATCTATTTCCAGGAACTGGAGATATCGGCAGTCAAGCAAGCTGCCCTCCCCCTGGAAATGATGAATATTAAGCCCACTCCACAATCCACCCCTACCCTACATATTAAACATCCCCTACCACCCTGGAAGTAATATACCGGGGCCCCTTCATTCAGTCCAATGCCACCTTCTACAGTTTAGTGTTGTCCCTCCCGCCCCATCTCCCACCATCTGTGCAGTAAAGGAGTAATTAACAGAAATAACTGCTCTAGGTCCTACATGCTGAGTGGAAGATATAACACCCCCTATCGTCCACGGGACATCAAAGCTGCACCCTTCACTACTACCACTGGAGGATGGGTAGGGGCCCCAGTGCATTGCTTTGCCCAGACGGCCCTGAGGGGGAGGGTATGGTGTGTGTGCAGGTGTGCGATCGCATGTGTAGCAGAACTGCACAAACATAAGTTTGTGCAGTTTCTGCTCAGCCCAGGACTTACTCAGCCACTGAGATGATTGGAGCCGGAGCGGACATCAAAATCCCTCCCTCCAAACGCCTGGTCCCTCCTGCGTTTTCCCGGACACTCCTTTAAAACGGTCAGTTGCCACCCACAAACGCCCTTTTCCTGTCAACCTCCTTGTGATCATCTGTGCGTAATATTCGCACCATCCCGTCGCTGACCGGCGATCCCCGTTGCTGCAGTCCATCGCATCTGCGCATTGCGGTGCATACGCATGTGCAGTTCAGATCTGATCGCAGCCTGTGAGGAAACGCACAGAAGTGATCAGGTCTGAAAAGGCCCCTATATCCCACAAAAATGATACAGCACTGTTATGAATATCCTCAAAAATGCACCTGATTTAAGCAAAAGTTACCATATGGTTATTGTCAAACGCAGATGCAGTCACTTCTTTTTTACAGAGGTGTGTAAATGATGGTAACGGCACCGCAGTTCACCCCTTGATCTCACCCTGTATATATGTCTGCAGTGCTATGAATCTGAGAGTCTAGAGGTACTATAAGTGTGGCATACAGCCTCACTTACTTGCACCACAATGATCACTGGTGTATTTATAATCGGTGCAGTGAGTCCATGGGGGCCCACACCACACACGATGCACCTATTTTTTGAATACTCACGTCTCCGGAGTCCTGTGCCAATGTCAGCAGCACTGTTAAAACACTGAAAATGACGCAGCGGCCATTTTCATGGAGGTCTGTGCATGCGCAGTAGAGTCTGAACCCTCTAGTGCCCAGACTGTCCATCGTTGCAGGCAGAGAGGAGCTGGCCTGAATGGAGGAGGTTGCAATGCACACAGGCCTTCTCCTCTCTTAAAGCGCCCCTGGCAATGATGTAGCAGGTAACTGGATTCAGCCCATTGTGTCTTGCATACTAGAGGCTTATTTGAACCAGTTGCCCCAAATTCCCTATCAAATGTATGGTGGCATAATGAAGTCATTAAAGATTCATTTTGTGATGTTTCCATGCAGTGGTGGAACTAGCAATGCTTTGGGCCCCTTCCCCCATCCCATCCAAGTCCACCCCCTCACCACTGGAGAGGATCTGGTGAGGGGACCTGCTCAGGGCCAGAGAAATGGATACCTAGCAACAGTGCCGTAACTAGACATTTTAGCACTGTGCGCAAGAAACGGCATCGGAGCCCCCCCACCTCCGTGTAAAATAGGTGCAGTGCGCGCCACAGGCGTGCACAAAAAATATAGGGGCATGGCTTCATGGGGAAGGGGTGTGGCCACAAAATAATACCAATTCATATAACGGTGCACAGTAGTCTCCATTATTCAAATTACGCCGCACAGTAGCACCACTACACCAGGTAGAGCCCCTTTTACACCTTACGGCGGACAGATTCCCCTTTTTACACCTTACGGCAGACAGCGTCCCCTTTTTACACCTTACGGCAGACAGCGTCCACTTTTTACACCTTACGGCAGACAGCGTCCACTTTTTACACCTTACGGCAGACAGCATCCCCTTTTTACACATTACGGCAGACAGCGTCACCTTTTTACACATTATGGCAGACAGCGTCCCCTTTTTACACAGTATGGCAGACAGCGTCCCCCTTTTTACACGTTACGGCAGACAGCGTCCCCTTTTTACACATTACGGCAGACAGCGTCCCCTTTTTACACAGTACGGCAGACAGCGTTCCCTTTTAACACATTACGGCAGACAGCATCCCCTTTTTACACAGTACGGCAGACAACGTCCCCTTTTTACACAGTACAGCAGACAGCGTTCCCTTTTTACACAGTACGGTAGACAGCGTCCCCTTTTTACACAGTACGGTAGACAGCGTCCCCTTTTTACCCATAACGGCAGACAGCGCCCCCTTTTTACACATAACGGCAGACAGCGCCCCCTTTTTACACATTACGGCAGACAGCATCCCCCTTTTTACACATTACGGCAGACAGCATCCCCCTTTTTACACATAACGGCAGACAGCGTCCCCCTTTTTACACATAACGGCAGACAGCGCCCCCTTTTTACACATAACGGCAGACAGAATAGAAAGAAAGAAAGAAAGAAAGAAAGAAAGAATTGTACTTACTGTCTCCGCTGGCTCAGGCTCCTCGTGCAGCTTCTGGCAGAGATCCCGAGCAGGAGAGAAGGAGGAGGAGGGAGGTGGAGGAGGGAGCCGCAGCAGCGCACTGTAATTGGTGGAGGCACTGCTGGTGCTGTCCCTTTCCTTCCCCATTGGCTGTCCCAGCATTCACAGCGGCGGAGGACAGCCTATGGGGAAGGAAAGGGACAGCAGCAGCGCCTCCACCAATTACAGTGCGCTGCTGCGGCTCCCTCCTCCACCTCCCTCTTCCTAATTCACCCCCCGTGGCCGCTGCGCTCCTCTCCTGTCCTCGGCGGCGGCTGTGTGCTGCTGGCGGCGGTTGCCTACAGCACACAGCGGCATGTAATGAGTCAGTTTGACTCATTACATGCCGTGCTGCTTTGGGCCCCTAGACAGTGGCGGGCCCCAGTGCAAGGCACTGCTTGCACTGGTGGTAGTTCCGCCACTGTTTCCATGGTACAGTAAGTACTGCTCCTACAATCTGAGCTTCCTTGAGTAACTTAAGACTGGTGGGGTCCTTCCCCCAGAAACTTTAAATTGGTCCTACAAAAAGGTGCAATTGATCCATAGTTGCCTACCCTCCCTCATTCTGCAGGAGACTCCCTGAAATAGCAGCAATCTCTCTGACTCCCTGAATAGTACATCAATCTCCCTGATTATACCTTATACCCATTATGTAGCTATTACATTCTTGGGGAAAAAGAGAAATCAGAGATACATACTTTCAAATGGGCTCATCAGCGCCATTTCCCTGCATTGGTTATTATAAGGCACAGTTGGGCATATGTATTAACCTGGAGAAAGCATAAGGAAGTGATAAACCAATGATAAGTGCAAGGTGATAACGCACCAGCCAATCTGCTCCAATATGTAAAGTAACAGTTAGGAGCTGATTGGCTGGTGCGTTTATCACCTTGCACTTATCACTGGTTTATCACTTCCTTATGCCATTGCAGGTTAATACATTTGCCCCAGATGGGTCAGATTTATTAAGCCTGGTGAAATGATAAAGTGGAAGGTGATAGGAGCTAACTGGCTGGTGCGTTATCACCTCCCACTTTATCACAGTCAGCTCCTGTCATTTTTCAAACCCAGCATGTAACATGGCAGTTAGGAGCTGATTGGCTGGTACATTATCACCTTCCACTTTATCACTTCACCAGGCTTAATAAATCTGCCCCAGAGAGCTGGGATTGATGGAGCCAGGTGCGCCGCAGTGCTTTCATGTCCATGTTCACTGCAGGTGCCTGGCCATTCAGGCTGCTGCTGCTGAATGATCATGGACACACTGCCCTCTCAAAGCAAGCAGGTGAGGAGAAAGGCACAGAGAGGGGTTGGGTCACGCGTCTGCACTATACAGACCTGGTACTGCCTTTGGAAATAGCATGGCATCTCGTGCTGCAACCAGTGTCGCACTGGAGTATGAAGGGCCCACCGGGGGTATGCAGTGGTAGGGGCCCATGATCAGAGGTGTGGCCAGCCTCCAAAGGGGGTGTGGCCAGCCACCACAGAGGTTTGGCTAACAATTATAGAGTACCTGGTCTGGACTCCTTGATAATTTATATAGAAATTAATGCTAGTGCATGCATGATAATGTTCCAGATTATTGACAGCAATGTACTGTAGAGAATACATCATAATCCTGTGCAGTATAAGGTATCATATGTATAATATATAATTCAAGTGCACTGTCTAGAACCTGATCCCTAGAGGGGGTGGGCCCCCCAGGCAGTGGGCCTACCGGTGGTTTCCCTGTACCCCTGTGTACCAGTACGAACCTGGCTGCAACATTGCAAGTACCAACAGCCATCCCAAGTTCCTTAAAATGAGACTGGCTGGGGGACATCTATCACTGTGCCCCCCAGTTTAGCCTGTCTCTGGTTGGGGCTCCCATCCATTCCGAGTAGGTACAGAGTTTAAATGACATGGCTTAACGTGGTCCTAGAGATGTGGTAGAATTCAGAAATAAACAATGAGGAAAGTGTGACAGGCATGAATATGTAAAATACATGTAAGATGCTTTGTCAAACTCCTGCCACCAGCTGAGACTCAAATCTTAAAATGTTAACATTGTATGCAGTGACTTAGGGGTCTATTTACTAAGCCTTGGATGGAGATAAAGTCGCTGGAGATAAAGTACCAGCCAATCAGCTTCTAACTGTAATTTTTCAAACACAGCCAGTGGCATGGCAGTTAGGAGCCGATTGGCTGGTATTTTATCTCCAGCAACTTTATCTCCATCCAAGGCTTAGTAAATAGACCCCTTAATTTCCATTACATGCCGTAATGTGACCCCAATTCATATTATGTGTCTCAGTGTGCCTCCAATTCCCATTATACACCTCCCTGTGCCCCCAATTCACATTGCTGGCCTAACTGTGCTCCCGATTCCCATCACATGCTGCAACATGTCACCAATTTACATTACATTCTGCAACGTACCACCAATTTACATTATATGCTGCACAGAATGTGCCAGAATGCTAATTTCATATTATATGCCTCACTATGCCCCTAACTCACATTACACACCCACTGTGCCCCCTATTCACATTATAGACTTCCCTTTGCTGTCAGTTCACATTACATGCCACATTGTGCCCCCAATTCACATTATGTGCCCGCTGTGCCCTTAATTCACATCATATACCCCAGTCTCCAAAATCACATCATATGTCCCAGTGTGGCCCCCAAATAACATCATATGCACCCCCAATTTTATTATGCTAATAGTACTACCCCACAAAATACTAATATTATTTAAATTAATTACCTGGGCTGGCTCACTCACTCACTCATCCATTGAGTCTGCCAACTGAGTCCCATCTGGCTCCATCTTCCTCCAGTAGGTTAGCATCTAAATGGAACTTCATGCAGTGCAAAGGTCCAAGTTAGGAGCTGCTGCAGCATTTTGTCACTGTGGCGCTGCTGCTCACTTGTAAAGTAAAGGATCTACGGTACAGACCACAGAGTTTTCTTTTACTGGAGGCTTTGAGAGATTGTGTTAGGGGCAAAACGGAGGCTTATGACCCAGTACATGTGTTCACCTAGTTCCCCCTGTCATCGAGCTTAGCGAAAATGCACCCTGTGCCAGACCCACTTTCCTAACATGTGACACCATGACAGAGGGTAGAGGTTTCACAGGGGAAACTGGAATACATTGCAAAGCAATAGCCAGATAGCTTGTACAGGTGATATGTCCTAACTAAGTTTATTATAAGCATACAGCATATTATTTTATTAACTACCATACAGTATGTAATTCTCTGTATTCACTATAGGAAGAATTGATCAACAATTGAAGAGTCTGATCAAAATTCTATAGTTTGTACATTTAATAATGTCATTGCTGAGTCTGCGAAACTCCTAAAATAGTGGTCTAATTCATGAACTCCCCATGTAATCTGATAAGCACAGAGAAGAGGGGAGATACCATTAAGAAAATTTTGTGAAGAAGAAATAGTAATGGGTACATCTGTGTACTAGAGAATGGACAGAGAAAGAATCAAGGCAAGTGATGGTACAAGATAGAATTGTCCTTCAGCCCTCCAAACCACCCTTATGTCGTATATTAAAAAAAGTGTACAGTTTATCAAACCAAGCACTTCAGTGACAGTGACTGCCACTTTTGTGGTTGAAATGCTTGGTTTGTTTAGGCCCCACAAAAGCGTGCCGTTAATCATCTCTACAGTCGGAAGATATAATTATTGCAAAGTGAATAAAGAACTTGATCTACAAGTCCAATATACTTAGCAGAATCTCTTAATTCCATCTCCTCTTGGATAGGGGGTACAATGGCATTTTCTAGGGCAAGAATTTTTTTTTACCTCCCGGTACAGGCAAGGAATTGCTGTTATGTTGGTAGCAGGGACACAGGACCTCAATTAACTGTCTAAAACCAGATGCATTGATGGCGGATATTGGACACAATCTAATACTAGCATAGCTGTCATGGCTTCAGTGATCTGCTGTGCAACTGAGTGGCAGCTTTCACAATTGCTTCCTCTTGCAAAGGATTATTTCACAGTCAATTGTTGTTTGAAACTACTAGTCTTCTTGGTCCTCTTCTGGGAGGAAGATTCACCCCCAACAGCAGCAGCCCACAAGGATTCTTCTGGGGAATCCTGGATAAGAGAGGAGTCAGTTAGCCTTTGCAAATTGGATGCTTGAGGACTACCTCCAATTATTAATGAGTAGACTGATGATGAAGGTGCTGGTGGTGGGGATTGCATGTACTGGGATCTAGATGAGAGCTGGGAGCTAGCTGATGCTGGACTGAAAGGTATTATTTACTAAAATTTTAACATTTTCCCCAAATCTTTGCACGACTTTGCTCAAAGTGATGTAACGGAGAAGGTTTCTAGATGGTTAACATCCTTACCACCATGGGCGTATCCAGAGAGTAGGGGACACGTGTGCAGTCTACGTGTGTGCGCCCCCTCCTCTCCCGTCCCGTAGCTGGCAGCAGAGCTGTTAGTGCTCTGTCTGAACGCTAGAGACTCTGCCACAGTACCAGAGTCTACACCGCATGCACAAGTCTCAAAAAAAATGGCCTGGTGGCCAATTTTTCAGAGACCTGCGCATGCGCTGTAGACTCTGGCACTGTGCCAGAGTCTCCAGTGCTCAGACAGAGCACTAACAGCGCTGCTGCGGCTGCTGGCAACGGGACTCGGGAGAAGAAGGGACCCACACCGGGACACCAGAAAGGTAAGTATTTAGTAGAAATTGGTGTAGTGTGCAGTGTGGGCCTCCTCTGGACCCAGGGGCCTGTGTGTACTGCACACACTGCACCCATTATAGATACGCCATTGCTTACCACTACTTACTTATCTTGGCATCACAAATGATGCAGATGGATTGATAAATGTTAGGGTTTGGTAAATAAGTTCACACTCAAGAAGTGGCTTTTTTGGTCTTACACCCAAGCATTCAATGGGCTTCTTTTCACCATGGACAAGAACTGCTGCCACTGGTGACTGACTTGCTTTGACATAACATCCTCATCATCAACTTCCTCATTAGCGTCAGATACACAAATATTCCCCTCATCCTGTTGCACTTGTAGCATACTCAATCAATATGTCACCATCTTTACTTGTACTGCTCAACCCCACATTTGCAATGGGTGCAGAATGGAAGGAGTCTTTTCTATGAGTACAGTGTCAGAAATGTCAGACTTACACATAGTAATGCGGACTCCCCTAGGTTCTCCTCAGGGATTTGTGATGTTTCTGTTCTTTAGCCTCAGAGTTCTTTTTTTGGTGCACTGATTTGTCTGTTTTAAAATTGACACCTCTACTAGACTCAGAACAAGAAGGAGTTGCATCATCATATGAGATTACATAAGAAGATGTCTGACATTGGGGGTCATTCAGATCTGATCGTAGACGAGCTAAATTTAGCGCATCTACGATCAGTTACTCAGACATGCGAGGGGATGCCTATCACAGGACTAGTCCGCCTCGCATGTTAGCTCGTGCCCCCCCCCCCGCACATGTGTGACAGCATCGCATGGCGGCGATGCTTTTGCACCCGCTGAGTAGCTCCCTGCCTGCCAAGTGCCAAGTAGCTCGCAGCCGCATCATCCGGGCCGCGCCCCTTCAGCGGCGTTCTAATACCCCCTCCCGGTCCACGACCACCTCTGCATGCCAATCAGGCAGAGGTAATTGCAGCCCTGAGATGCTTTTAGCATCTCACTGTACCCCCCCCCCGCGGTGCACACGCGCAGTGCACCCGAAAGGGCTTCAGACTGCGATTGCTGCCGCTGCAGTGATCCAGTCTGAATGAGGCCCTGCGTGTGGCCCTGGCTTCTGTGATAAGCATTCTAGAGCATGAAACAGCAGCAGCACTAACAGGACCACCACTCACAAAGAAAAGCCATAGCCTGACTCTTTACTTGCCAATGCGTATGGTGCATGGCATGTTTGCAATTTTATGAGTTTTGGCACTAAATATTCCCTTGATTATTAGTGTTGATGTTTTATTTAACATTGTGAAATATTGTTTAGATTTCAGGTGCCCTTTCTTAAACTTTGTATTTACTAGACCACCTTTAATAGATGTTGAAGAAATATCATGACGTCCCCCCCTTTTTCGACTATATTTGTGTATATATTGTACACTGGAAGGCAAGGCTTCCTTCCTCTGGTACATAGGCGTGCACACAGGGGGTGCCTGGTGCTCACAGGCACCCCCTAATGTTCGGCGCCCCTCTTCCTCACCGAGTGTGCAGATTAATTCCATGCACGCTCATTGTTTTCACAGTGATCGCAGTGTGGGTAAAAGCAGCTGAGCCTCCGCTACAGCGAATGAGGTGACTCGGGGAGCCGGCTCTGCCAGGGCATTGCTTGACAGTGTCAGAGTGTCTCTCTGTGTCTGGCCCCTCCCAGCAGGCACAGAGTGTACTTCATCTATCAGTAATCACAGTAGTAAACTAGAAAGCCAGGTAGAGGCTCTGCTTACTGGGGCTTATATAAGGGAGGAGGACTGTGTACAATGTAATACAGTATGTGTGCTATGAGTGAGGGGGCTGTGTATAAGTAGTATGGGTGTGCTATGGGGGAGTTGTGTAAAATGTAATATACTATGGGTATGGGTGTGCTAGGGGGGAGGGGGGCTGTAGATAATGCAATACAGTATCGGTGTGGGCAGAGGCGTAAATAGGGTAGGGCGAGTGGGGCACGTGCCCTGGGCGCCTTGGCAGGCCCAGGAGAGGGGGGCACCGCCGGCGGCCAGGGCATCATGCCCCACTCGCCCCCGTCACGCCGAAATGTGAGGGGAGGAGAGCGCAGCGTCTCTCCCTCCCCTCACAGCCGCTGCCAGCACTAGCAGTGCTGCGTGTGTCCGGTCTCCGGTGGCGTTAGCCAATCAGAGCTTGCGGACCGGCTCCTGATTGGCTGCCGGTCCGCGAGCTCTGATTGGCTAGCGAACCGGCGCCACACAGCCGCCGGAAACCTGGAGCGGTGAGGGGCAGGAGAGGCGCTGCGCTCTCCTTCCCTCACATAGCAGAGTGATAGCGCGTCGCCGCAGCGGTGAGTGACTGACGGGGGGGGGAGGAGAGTCTTGTGTCACTGGCACTGTGGGGCATGTATCTGGCACTGTGGGGCATGTATCTGGCACTGTGGGGCGGGGCAATGTAACTGGCACTGAGGGGCATGTAACTGGCACTGTGGGGCATGTAACTGGCACTGTGGGGCATGTATCTGGCACCGTGGGGCATGTATTCAGCACCATGGGGCATGTAACTGGCACTGTGGGGCATGTATCTGGCACTGTGGGGCATTGTAACTGGCACTGTGGGGCATGTATCTGGCACTGTGGGGCATTGTATCTGGCACTCTGGGGCAATGTAACTGGCACTGTGGGCCATTTTCAGTGGCCACACCCCTTCTGGTGCGTGGCCACACCCCTTCTGGCATGTTGCCACGCCCATTTCCCCCCGCTTCTTCTTCTTTCTTTCTTTCTTTTTTTTTTTTGGGGGGGTGCCATTTTCCATCTTGCCCTGGGCTCCGAAAACCCTAGTTACGCCTCTGGGTGTGCCCCCCCCCCCCCCCCACACACACACACACACACATATCCCCTAGTCGTCCAGTTGATTTTTACTTATTTTGTAATCTGATTGCAGCTGCATGGGTGAGACTGCTGCTGTCAGCCCTCCCCCATGCAGCTATGATTGATCTCAGTGGTGGACTGTAGCCAACAGGCACAGTCAGGACCCAATGTGGCTCCGCAGTCTTCATCATCAGCATCCTGAGCTGGACGGCAGCCACTGTGCAGTGGACCGAGCAGTAGAGGCCGGGTGTTGGTGAGCCTGTGTGTGGGCTCATACTGTGAGGTATAATGTGAATTTCGGCTCACACCATGTGGGCTAATATGAATGTGGCTCATACTGTGTGGGGTAAAGTGAATTTCGACTCATACCATGTGGGGTAATGTGAATTTCGGCTCATACTGTGTGGAGTAATGTAAATTCTGGGTCATACCGTGTGACGTAATGTGAATTTTGGCTCATATCATGTGGTGTAATATGAATTTCTGCTCATACTGTGTGGAGTAATGTGAATTTAGCTCATACCGTGTGGTTTAATGTGACTTTTGGCTCATACTGTGCTGTAATGTGAATTTTGGCTCATACCATGGGGCGTAACGTGAATTCAGCTCATACTGTGTGGCATAATGTGAATTTCGGATCATATTGTGTGGCATAATGTGAATAAGGGGCACTACTGTCAGTAGCTGGTGATCATGGAATTATTTTTACTATCAGTGTTCTTAGTGCTAGGAGTATGCATCTGCATCTCACTTCCTCCAGCGTAATATCATGACTGTCAGCTCTTCTATCAACTGATTCATATCAACTTCAAATCACAGTGCTCCTAGTAATGGCACCCTAATGGTATTATTTTTTAACACAGTGCCTGAACACACAGCATTTTTACTTACATTTTTTTTTAATACAGTGCTTGCACAGACACAACACAGTGTCTCACACTGCTCTTAGTTATGGCGACAGCCGGATTAAGGTGATGGGGGCCCGGGGCACTTCATACAGCGGGGCCCTTAATAAAGAGGCAGGCAGATATATATATATATTTATATCATACTTGCCTACTTTGCTGCCCCCTCCTCCGGGAGGAGGCAGTGTTGTAGGCGCATAGGGGCGTGGTCGGTGGCTTGATGGGCTGTCTGGGGGGCGTGGTCAGTCAAAGTGGGCTGTCAGGAGGCATGATTATGGGGAAGTGGGCAGTCCAGGGGAGGGGCGTGGTATCACGATAGCGTCAACGTGGCTCCGTCCCCGCTATACAGTGCCGAGAAAATAGGCACTGTATAGCGGGGGGTGGAGCTACGATGACGGGATTCAACCCGATTCGCTCATCAGATCCTCTCGGACCGCCCACCTGTTCCTGCTGTGGGCGGCCGAGGTGGGGTGCGGAGGGCCTGACAGGGAAAACGGGAGGCTTGCCCACCTTTCCGGGGGGCCAGGAGGGTGACCCGATTTTCAGGTGCCTTCCAGCCATTCCGGGAGGGTAGGCAAGTAGGATATATATATATATATATATATATATATATTAGAGATGAGCGGGTTCGGTTCGTTGAGATCCGAACTCCCCTCCGAACTTCACCTATTTTACACGGGTCCGAGGCAGCCTCGGATCTTCCCGCCTTGTTCAGTTAACCCGAACGAGGCCGAACGTCATCATCCCGCCATTTTCACTTGTGCATTGGAGATTGAACGGAGAGGATGTGGCTATGGCCCTCATTCCGAGTTGTTCGCTCGCAAGCTGCTTTTAGCAGCATTGCACACGCTAAGCCGCCGCCTACTGGGATTGAATCTTAGTTTATCAAAATTGCGAACGAAAGATTCGCAATATTGCGAAAAGACTTCTCTGTGCAGTTTCTGAGTAGCTCGAGACTTACTCTTCCAGTGCGATCAGTTCAGTGCTTGTCGTTCCTGGTTTGACGTCACAAACACACCCTGCGTTCGCCCAGACACTCCTCCGTTTCTCCAGCCACTCCCGCGTTTTTCCCAGAAACTGTAGCGTTTTTTCACACACTCCCATAAAACGGCCAGTTTCCGCCCAGAAACACCCACTTCCTGTCAATCACACTCCGATCTCCAGTACGAAGAAAAAACCTTGTAATGCCGTGAGTAAAATACCAATCTTCACAGCAAATTTACTTGGCGCAGTCGCAGTGCGAACATTGCGCATGCGCAGTTAGCAGAAAATCGCTGCGATGCGAAGAAAATTACCGAGCGAACAACTCGGAGGAGAGCCTATGTTCTCTCCCTGAAAAGCTCCGTATCTGTGCTCAGTGTGCTGCAAATATCTGTGCTCAGTGTGCTGCAAATATCTACGTTCTCTGCCTGAAAACGCTCCATATCTGTGCTCAGTGTGCTGCAAATATCTACATTCTCTGCTTGAAAAGCTCCATATCTGTGAGCAGTATATATAGTAGTACAGTGTAGCATTTTGGTGACCAACAGTATATAGTTGTACAGTACAGTAGGCCATTGCTGTATCTTGCAGCTCCGTGTCACTGCAAGTATCCATATCTGTGCTGCATTGTTGTGAGCAGTATATATAGTAGTACAGTGCAGCATTTTGGTGACCAACAGTATATAGTTGTACAGTACAGTAGGCCATTGCTGTATCTTGCAGCTCCGTGTCACTGCAAGTATCCATATCTGTGCTGCATTGTTGTGAGCAGTATATATAGTAGTACAGTGCAGCATTTTGGTGACCACCAGTATATAGTTGTACAGTACAGTAGGCCATTGCTGTATCTGGCAGCTCCGTGTCAGACTCAGTTCTAGACAGTATCCTGATCATCAGTGCTCAATATCTGCTGCATTGTTGTGTGACCAGTATATACTATATATATTATATATAGTAGTACAGTGCAGCATTTTGGTGACCAACAGTATATAGTTGTACAGTACAGTAGGCCATTGCTGTATCTTGCAGCTCCGTGTCACTGCAAGTATCCATATCTGTGCTGCATTGTTGTGAGCAGTATATAGTAGTACAGTACAGTAGGCCATTGCTATTGATATAATAATATTACTGGCATATAATTCCACACATTAAAAAATGGAGAACAAAAATGTGGAGGGTAAAATAGGGAAAGATCAATATCCACTTCCACCTAGTGCTGAAGCTGCTGCCACTAGTCATGGCAGAGACGATGAAATGCCATTAACGTCGTCTGCCAAGGGCGATGCCCAATGTCATAGTAGAGAGCGTGTAAAATCCAAAAAACAAAAGTTCAGTAAAATGACCCAAAAATCTAAATTAAAAGTGTCTGAGGAAAAGCGTAAACTTGCCAATATGCCATTTAAGACACGGGCCCTCATTCCGAGTTGTTCGCTCGTTCTTTTTCATCGCATCGCAGCGATTTTCCGCAAACTGCGCATGCGCAATGTTCGCACTGCAACTGCGCCAAGTAAATTTGCTAAGAAGTTTGGTATTTTACTCACGGCATTACGAGGTTTTTTCTTCGTTCTGGTGATAGTTGTGTGATTGACAGGAAGTGGGTGTTTCTGGGCGGAAACTGGCCGTTTTATGGGAGCTGCCATTTCTGGGAAAAACGCGGGAGTGGCTGGAGAAACGGGGGAGTGTCTGGGCGAACGCTGGGTGTGTTTGTGACGTCAAACCAGGAACGAAACTGACTGAACTGATCGCAGTGGCAGAGTAAGTGTCGAGCTACTCAGAAACTGCTTAGAAATTTCTAATCGCAATTTTGAGAATCTTTCGTTCGCAAATTTGCTAAGCTAAGATTCACTCCCAGTAGGCGGCGGCTTAGCGTGTGCAATGCTGCTAAAAGCAGCTTGCGAGTGAACAACTCGGAATGAGGGCCACAGAGTGGCAAGGAACGGCTGAGGCCCTGGCCTATGTTCATGGCTAGTGGTTCAGCTTCACATGAGGAATTGAGTATGGAAGCACTCATCCTCCCGCTAGAAAAATGAAAAGAGTTAAGCTGGCAAACGCACAGCAATGAACTGTGCGTTCTTCTAAATCACAAATCCCCAAGGAGAGTCCAATTGTGTCGGTTGCGATGGCTGACCTTCCCAACAGTGGACGGGAAGAGGTGGCTCCTTCCACCATTTGCACGCCCCCTGCAAGTGCTGGAAGGAGCACCCACAGTCCAGTTCCTGATCTTCAAATTGAAGATGTCACTGTTGAAGTACACCAGGACGAGGATATGGGTGTTGCTGGCGCTGAGGAGGAAATTGACAAGGAGGATTCTGATGGTGAGGTGGTTTGTTTAAGTCAGTCACTCGGGGAGACACCTGTTGTCCGTGGGATTAATATGGCCATTGACATGCCTGGTCAAAATACAAAAAAAATCACCTCTTCGGTGGGGAATTATTTTAACAGAAATGCGGATAACAGGTGTCAAGCCGTGTGTTGCCTTTGTCAAGCTGTAATAAGTAGGGGTAAGGACATTAACCACCTAGGAACATCCTCCCTTATACGTCACCTGGAGCGCATTCATCAGAAGTCATTGACAAGTTCAAAAACTTTGGGTGACAGCGGAAGCAGTCCACTGACAACTAAATCTCTTCTTCCTCTTGTACCCAAGCTCCTGCAAACCACACCACCAACTCCCTCAGTGTCAATTTCCTCCTTAGACAGGAACGCCTGCAGGCCATGTCACTGGCAAGTCTGACGAGTCCTCTCGTAACTGGGATTCCTCCGATGCATCCTTGAGTGTAACGCCTACTGCTGCTGGCGCTGCTGTTGTTGCTGCTGGGAGTCAATCGGCATCCCAGAGGGGAAGTCGGAAGACCACTTGTACTACTTCCAGTAAGCAATTGACTGTCCAACAGTCCTTTGCGAGGAAGATGAAATATCACAGCAGTCATCCTGTTGCAAAGCGGATAACTCAGGCCTTGACAACTATGTTGGTGTTAGACGTGCGTCCGGTATCCGCCGTTAGTTCACAGGGACTTAGAGAATTTCTTGAGGTAGTGTGTCCCCGGTACCAAATGCCATCTAGGTTCCACTTCACTAGGCAGGCAATAGCGAGATTTTACCAATTAATATCAGTGATTTATAATTAATTATTAATTACAGTGATCTTGCCAAATGATTCCAGTGATTTTGTCATTTTCTTCCAGTGATTTGGACCAATAATACCATTGATTAGAATGAATAATTCCTGTGATTTTGTCATTTTCTTCCAGTGATTTGGACCAATAATACCATTGATTAGAACGAATAATTCCTGTGATTTTGTCATTTTCTTCCAGTGATTTGGACCAATAATACCATTGATTAGGACGAATAATTCCTGTGATTTTGTCATTTTCTTCCAGTGATTTGGACCAATAATACCATTGATTAGAACGAATAATTCCTGTGATATTGAGGT